>NC_060190.1:54341855-54414578 GCF_021184085.1 Oncorhynchus gorbuscha
ATAATCCTGACTTGGAGGTCTACGGACAATTCCTTCAACCTCATGGCTTGGTTTTTCCTCTGACGTGCACTGTAAACTGTGGGAGCTTATATAGACAGGTGTGTGCCTTTCCAAGTCATGTCCAGTCAATTGAATTGATCACAGGTGGACTCCAATCAAGTTGTAGAACCAACTCAAAGATGGATCAATGGAAACAGGATGCACCTGAGCTCAATTTCGAGTCTCACAGCAAAGGTTCTGAATACTTATTTAAATAAACTATCTGTTTTTTAGGTTTTATAGATTTGCAAACATTTCTAAAAACCTTTTTTCACTTTGCCATTAAGGGGTATTGTGTGTAGATTGATGAGGGAAAAATGCATTTAATCCATTTCAAAAAAGGCTGTAATGTAACAAAATGTGGAAAAGTCAAGGGGTCTGAATACTTTCGGAATGCACTGTATAGTCTAGTCAATGTACCATTACTGAATAAATATTGACACGGCTAGAGGAATAGCGGCTGCGTTTTCAAACTCTTTAAGCTAAAACAGATGTGGCCAACAGTCAACATATTGTAAACAAATAAAAGCTGTATGAAGCAATGTCTATGCAATGCCTCAACCATGGAGTAAATGCAAGGAGGAGAAATGCCTTCCAGATTGACTTCTCACAATCTTTAGAGAAATGCACACTGTCTATGTTGGTTACCTGGGCTGAGACAGTAGCAGACCGGGCTGCAGCACATCATCATCATCATCATCGAGAGAGAGAGAAAGAGCGAGAGAGAGAGAGACTTCAACTATTTGCACATTGTTACAACACTGTACATAACCAATAATATTTAGTATTTGGCATTTTATTAGGATCCCATTAGCTGTTGCAAAAGCAGCAGCTACTCTTCCTGGGGTCCCCACAAAACATGAAAAATGTCATAATACAGAACATTAATAGACAAAAACAGCTCAAGGACAGAACAGCATACATTTTTTTTAAAGGCACACGTAGCCAACATATCAATACATACACGCAGACTATCTAGGTCATGTAGGGGAGAGGCGTTGTGCCGTGAGGTGTTTCTTTATCTGTTTTTTAAAAACAGGTTTGGTGTTTATTTGAGCAAAATGAGATGGAACGGAGTTCCATGCAATAATGGCTCTATATAATACTGTATGCTTTCTTGAATGTGTTCTGGATTTGGGGACTGTGAAAAGACCCCTGGTGGCATGTCTGGTGGGGTAAGTGTGTGTGTCAGAGCTGTGTGTAAATTGACTATGAAAACAATTTGGGATTTTCAACACATTGTTTCTTATAAAAAGAAGTGACGCAGTCGGTCTCTCCTCAACTCGTAGCCAAGAGAGACTGGCAGTATAGTATTTATATCAGCCCTCTGATTACAATGAAGAGCAAGACGTGCCACTCTGTTCTGGGCCAGCTGCAGCTTAACTAGGTCTTTCCTTGCAGCACTGGACCACACGACTGGACAATAATCAAGATTAAACAAACTAGAGCCGGCAGGGGTTGCTTTTTGGAATGTGGTCAAAAAATCTCTTTATTACGGACAAACCGCTCTCCATCTTTACAACCAATGAATGTATATGTTGACAATGACAGTTTACAATCTAAGGTAACGCCAAGTCATTTAGTCTGCTCAACTTGTTCAACAGCCACACTATGCATTACCAGATTCAGCTAGAACTTAGGAAATTATCTGTACCAAATACAATGCACTAAGTTTTAGAGATGTTCAGGACCAGTTTATTACTGGCCACCCATTCCAAAACAGACTGCAACTCTTTGTTAAGGGTTTCGGTGACTTCATTAGCTGTGGTTGGTGATGCGAATGGACACACATGCTTTGTTTAATGCCAGTGGCAGGTCATTGTAACATTTGAAGTGTTTATATTCTTTTAAAACTTTTGTTAGTGTAATGTTTGTTGATTGTTTATTTCCCTTTTGTCTATTGTCTATTCCATTTTCTTTGGCAATGTAAACATACGTTTCCCATCCCAATATAGCCCTTTGAATTTAATTGAGAGGGAGGGATAGAGAACAGAGAGAGCGAGAGACAGAAAGAGCGAGAGACAGCTAGAGAGCGAGACAGCTAGAGAGAGAGAGACAGCTAGAGAGAGAGACAGCTAGAGAGACAGACAGCTAGAGAGAGAGACAGCTACAGAGAGAGAGACAGCTAGAGAGAGCGAGCGAGAGAGAGAAACAGAAACAGATAGAGGAATTTGCCCTGGCACTTCCCATTGCCCTTTCACAGAGGAAAAAGAGTATTCTGTGCATTTACGGTCATCTGAGATGAAGTCATGAGTCAATGGAAACCCAGCAGCCAGTGAATGCCTCTATCTAACAGTAGTGAATGTTTTACTTCTGTGACATGGACGCTGTCCCCCAGCTGTATCCCAATATACCCAGTTACCCATGCTGCCCCATCCAATGCAGCCCCCCGGGACGAGGGCAAAGCTCAGGCTAAGAAGCAGCGAGAGGCCAACTACCCACCTCAGTGCCCCATTGTTTTTCATTGAATGTTACTAATGTGGGTTTGGGTAGGGGGGATGGCTGAGAGGGAGGAAATGGGGTGATGGTAGAGAGGGGGATGGAGGTCAAAGCAGGGACAGGGGACCTTCGGTATCATGTTACAGGCCTGGTTTTTCAAAAACAAAAAGAAAAATGTATAGGAAGGTCTTAAAAACTCCAGTTGGCTTCGACTGCCTTTGGGGGAGGGGAGGGGATTGGAGCTTTTTACAAGTCATTTAGCATACCTCTAACAGTGGTTCCAGATGTTGGATGTGCATTGTATATAAGAACAGAGGAGAAGAACTAACAGTAAACCAAAGATCCACAAGGGGAGGGAGAGGAGTGTTGTGTACCCTGTATGGGTGTGAAAGCTTGAGGCATCTCCAGCAGTGCTTGGCCCTGTTGTGCTGCTGACAAAATCGGATTGGTTGGTGTTGATTGATGGCCTGGATGGGGACATCGGCAGCTAAAACTTGCTGGGATGGATTTAAGTTCTTTAGCATAAGAAGAGGATCACGCCACTGTTTCAGCTAGCACCTTAAAGCTTACCTTACCTTACGGCATCTGCATAAGCCCATTACAGACAAATGGCCCACAGTCTATTGTCCTCTAATACCTTCCATTGTTTGCAGAGTGACTGCTTCCCTCCAAAGCCTTTCAGGAGTCCACAACAGAATCAGACTCTAACTGTGAACATCTCCACTATGAACAATATATGTTACGTTATAGCCACTGATGATGCTAGATGTTTCCTTTTATGACAGGCATTGTAACTTTGAAGTTATTAATTAACCAACATTATCTATATAATACATGTCAACAAAATAAAACTACTCAGAAATATTGGAAGATTTCTGCAGAACTATTTTCAAACTACATTCAACTATATACCAAACACAAGTTTAGAATCCCAACACAAGTCCATTATTTTATTCTTTCTTTTTTTCCCTCCTTCTGCCATGCTCTTTCTCTCCCCCCATCCACCCAGTAAGGCGGGGCCACAGAGGAAGGATTAAAGTAACCAGTGAGAGAAGGGGTGTGGAGTTGGGCCTCAGCGAGGGAGGGCAGCCATATAAAAGTGCCAGAGCACAAGCGGCACTTTATCCGGCCCATCCCACTCACGGTAAGAGGAAATCCTAAACTGGTCTGGTCCACTGGTGCTCCCCTTCTCTCTCACTCACACACCCTGGACGCTCACACAAACAGGAGGAGAATGGCAGTAGCAGCATCCACACAGAGAATGAATGAGACCCACAAAATGCTGGCATTCACTTTGCTTCTCATCACCACCCTCTTTCACGGTAAGTAAAATCTCATACATCCAGACTCCTCAAGCTGAACTTGAAAGAAAGCATGGGAGCGGTCAGGGGTGGGGTTTAGGGGTTGTCTCAGGCTGAACACAGAGATGTTCACGTTATCAACTTTATACTACGGTATCAACATGATTTTCACTTTCATGAAAATAAACCCATGGTTTAGCAGTGTGTAATAATTTATAAATGCAGGATAACTTCATGGAACCCCCCCCCTATGATTCTGAAAGGGTAAAGTTACTTTGTAGCATAACGTAGCAAACAAGGGGCCAATTTGAATATGAAACCTGCAGTCATCATGTAGCTGAATCTTGCATGCACAACCTACACCTATTTATTGCCTATGGGAATGCTCTCTCCAAATTGTACTACTTCTCAACAATGTGACCCTTTCAAGGCCGCGGGTCTGACTTGCTGTACTGCAATATCTGCTATTTCATTGACGATATGCCAATGTTCTACTATAGCTGGGAGAGCTGTGTGTGTTTATAATTAACAGATGGTTGTGTGTGGATGTATGGGGTGGGAGGGGAGGGTGGAAGTTGAGTGAGGAACTTTTGGGTATAAAATGTGGGTGGGAGTTGTGCTTGTGTTGATACAGCAGGGGCCGTAACAAGGCACCCAGGGGTAAAATTATGTCAATTAGAGACTCTCTTTGTGTTCACCTAGAGTGTCGACTGGTCTTGGCAGAATAGCAGCTATTATCTGGACCATAAACACTGGCCACATGCCTGGTGAGAGGGTTAAGTACAAGACTGGGAGGTTTTTCTTGCCATCTCCTTCTGATCTAACACATTTCCAGAAGAGACTACAGTGTTGATTCAAACCAGGTTATCTGTAGTGACATTTCTTAGCACTGAGATGCAGTGTCTTAGACCACTGTGCCACTTGGGAGCCCAAAAAGTTAACTCAAAACATTTGTATTTGTTCTGCCAGCAACACCCAACTGGGGCAGCAGGCTAGGCTAGTGGTTCGAGCGTTGGACTAGTAACCGGAAGGTTGCAAGTTCAAATCCCCGAGCTGACAAGGTACAAATCTGTCATTTTGCCCCTGAACAGGCAGTTAACCTGCTGATCCTAGGCCGTCATTTAAAATAAGAATTTGTTCTTAACTGATTTGCCTAGTTAAATAAAGGTAAAAAAAAAATGCACATCAATTAACATTGCAACAACAACAGTTATTTATGTTCTCACTAATTGCATTAGTCTTTTGCTGTGGCGTGGGAAGAAATATTGACATAGTAAATTGCTTAATCTGAAAGTAATGCAATGTTTATTATATTTATTATAAATGATGTAATTGGTATTGGCAGCACACATCTATTCCTATAAATTGAAGGCAGCTGGTTCTGCTATGATCTGTGGAACACATGCATGTAGATTAATGTTGAAGAGTAAAAATGTTATGTTTCCACATATCTTAAGAGAATCTTGAATCTGACGATTGTGTGGACACATGTTTAATATAATTTACCATTCAATGAAAAGCTGGACATCACAACACCATGCCAAGCTAGCTGACAAAAATGAATGGTAGCAGAATGCCTCACAGTTATCCTAAACAGTAGGAGGGAGAATGCATGGGAGCAAGAGGTGGTAAAGCAACGGGAGAAGCAAGAGGGAGAAAAGGAGGGAAAACAACAAAACAGTCTATAGTTTCCTTAAAGTCTATTTCCTGAGAAGAGACAAGTACTTCTGCTTTCTAACAAAGTCCAACTTACTGTATACCATTTGTTTTATATCCGGATGCTCCGGTCAACTTTAGACATCTGGGAGAGGGCTGTATTATGTAAGCACTGTGCAGAATTACTGTAGTACTGTGGATTAAGTCAGAGCTAAAAGACAGATGTTGGCATAGCTGCAGTATCGTAGTTAAGGTGGAGGGGCTTTTCAGAGATGGGTTTGGAGAATGGATTCAAGAGCTATAGCCAAACAGCAGAATGAGGGGAACTACTAACATACTTTGGCACTCAAAAGTTAATGCAATTGTAACTTTTTAAAGTCACCCCTAAAAGTTAAACTTAACAAAACAGAGTATAAATGGATCTAATTTCAGCATCACATGATGAGAGTAATTTTACATTTGAGTAATTTAGCGGACACTCTTATCCAGAGAAACCAGGGTTAAGTGCCTTGCTCAATGGCACATTGACAGATTTTTCACCAAGTCAGCTCGGGGATTCAAACCAGCAACTTTTCAGTTACTGGCCCAACCACTAGTCTACCTGCCGCATGCATGAATCACAATTAGAGTAGAACAACCTAGTGTTCTCAAGTGAAGTTTCAAAAATTTCGAGAGGTTGTGTTTATAAACAGACTACAAAGGATTTAAGCCATATGCTTGTCCCTGGTTTTAGGAGGCTTACTAGTTTGAGGGAACTCAACCTGACCTCAGGACCTGCAATTATGTGAATCATAGATATTGTTTTAGCAACATCTACTGAACACTCACACAGGAACATGTCCAACAAAGAAGCCACTCCTCTCATAAAGTAAATACCATTATGTCCAGGGCTGAAAACCCAGTCCAAGTCCAGCACCTGTGGAACAGGAACATTTATTTTGTATCTTATAAGGCCTGTAGAAGGACATGTCATCCTCTTTGGGCTCCCGAGTGGCACAGCGGTCTAAGGTACTACATCTCAGTGCAAGATGCATCACTACCGTACCTGGTTTGAATCCAGGCTGCATCACATCTGGCTGTGATTGGGAGTCCCATAGGAAGGTGCACAACTGGCCCAGCACTGTCTGGGTTGGGCCGGGGTAGTCCGTCATTGTAAATAAGAATGTGTTCTTAACTGACTTAACTCGTTAAATAAAGGATAAATAAATATTTGTTTCTGTAAGATTGCTAAATCACACTGTTTCAAGTTGATCATTACCTTTTTGTAGTCTGTTTTATAGTTGTTTCTAACTTTGTGAAACAATCTTTGTGTGGGAGAGTGGACGTGTCTTTCCTTTACTATCTGTGGTGATAAGCAGAATAAACATGGACACTTAACATTAGATAAGAAATGTATCATTCTAAATAGAAAAGCATTCTGTTTATGGTTGAGGGCCAGTCTACGTTTCCAGATTAGTGTCTTGATATTGTCTAGTTTAGTCTGGACATGGCTGTTATTCAATACCACCTCCAGAGGCATGGTAGTAATTTGTCTGCAGGAGATTTGAAATCTCCTTGTGATTCTCTCTGAACTGAATCAATGTCCAAACTTTTACTGATTTACTCCTCCCAGACAGGAACAGTTAAGGTAATGTATACAGCAGTGAACCTGTAACAGACAATCTGTACAGTGAAATACATACACAAGTAGAAACAGATGAGTCCTGACTGAAGTCCCCAGCACTTGGCTGTCATAGCCCCAGGGTGGGATGAGAGCTTCTGACTGAAGTCCCCAGAACCTGGCTGTCGTAGCCCCAGGGTGGGATGAGAGCTCCTGACTGAAGTCCCCAGAACCTGGCTGTCGTAGCCCCAGGGTGGGATGAGAGCTCCTGACTGAAGTCCCCAGAACCTGGCTGTCGTAGCCCCAGGGTGGGATGAGAGCTTCTGACTGAAGTCCCCAGAACCTGGTTGTCGTAGCCCCAGGGTGGGATGAGACCTTCTGACTGAAGTCCCCAGAACCTGGTTGTCGTAGCCCCAGGGTGGGATGAGCCATGGGATCAGCACTGGAGCTTGATTAAAAACATGAGATCCTCCATCCTCTTTCTGGGTTTAATGCCAGGGAAAAGAGGGCTGGGCTGGTTCTGTGACAGAGACAGAGTTTAAGAGAGCAGGTCAGGAGTCTAGAGTTGCAATACTGTGTTCACCTCCCAAGGGACTGAGGTCCAATGTCCCATTCCTCAGCCACTAAAAGTGGCACTTTCAGACGCAAATTCCTCAGTTGTACTAGGAGTGTTGTACTATAGAATCATACACAAGAGAAATCTAAGTGGCTAGAATTGCCAGTAGAGTGAGGTTTCATTCAGCATTGTAACTATTAGTGAGAACAGGACTTCAATACCGAACACAAAAGAGAGGGAGAGCCTAACCTTATGATCACCGTGGAAGAAAATAAATAGTTTCCTGAGAATGTTACCCTGGCTTTGTGCTTTGGTGGCACTGTGTACAGACAACTATACATGGAGGTTGTCAGAGGGGTGTTATGACAGACATGGGTGGGTTATAATGAGGGTCTGACACGCAGGGTCACCCGGTGCCCCTTCTCCCACACACCCCTCCCATTCCTCACTGAGCCACCCTTCACACATATCCTGTTGGAGGATATGTGAGGAACATTCCAAACGTATATCGCTGATGCAAAGAAAATAGATATGTCAGTCCAGTTGATAAAACCTGTCTTGTATAGAGGAGACTCCCTTATTTTAAATATGTGAATTTAGCTTTATAGACAGTGGAAAAAAAGGTTTTGGCTAAAGCAGCATTTTATTTGTGGAATTTGAAGATTAATGAGACAGTTTGTTTTAGAGTTTGCGTGTTTGGCTCTCCTTGTGCAAACACTATCTCACGTGGTTACCATTGCACACTACGTGAGAATTGTGGTCCACTCGTGCCTGCAGACCATTATCATCTCACTAAGCCCTGTGTCACAGACCAAAGCCTACTCTGCCCCTGCCCCTCTAGCAGCAGAGAGGAGTAGCCTACTGTATGGGCCAGTCTGGTTGTATGTTGCTGGCCATGGGAAGACAGGGTCACTATCCAGCTCTGACTGTGGGCATGACGTGTTGCGTTGCATGGGAGGGATGCGCCTGGTGAATGCATATACTTCTCACCTCTGTAGATCCTGGGGATAAGAAGTCCACAACTGGAGGTGGTGGGTGGAACAGATGGGGGGTTGCCTATACGTTAAGCTGGCTTGTTCTCCTCCAAGGCTGCTGCTGCTGCCGGCATTCCCCCATTCAGAACTCCCTTGAGACGAATGTAAGCCGGAGGATATCCAGACCTGTCAATCTTACCATCTGCTGGGAAAATCTCAGAGTAAAGGGTAGTCGAGGCCGGTGGAATAACATCTGGAGCGGAGTGGCTATAAAGGCCGGGGGGGCTGAGGGGTTTAAGTGACGTGGTTCAGGGCTTCACATTAGTGCTCCTTGCAGCACATAAAGAATAGGTAAGAAGAATAAAGAGAGGGGTAGAGAGACAAAAGGGGTCTCAATATAAGGAATGGATGCAGTAAATCATAGACAGGTTAGCTATAGCTGTGGTTCCTGGGTAGAGGGCAAAGGAGAGGTCATCCTGTGAGAATCAGAGGAAGTGTTCTGTCTGATTGCTAACCTCCTGCTCTTAGCGACCTGGCAGCTCACCCCACAAGACCCCACTGTATCCATTACAACACAAACCAAAGGGGATGACTACATACTGGCCCTAGTGTGTGCTCCACAGCTATGCTAAAAGTTATTTACACTTCCCCATTCCCATATAGTGAGGATCATCGGTGATGATTAACAACTATGTCAAATCGTTCATACTGCACCACCAGTTGCCTGAAATTAACATTAACAGCCATATAATGTCATGAAACATGGAGCCCTTAAAAAGCTAATCAAAATGAAGCTAAATGGTATTCAAAGGTTCCTTGCCATGAGATGACTGCTATGTACTGGCATAGCGTAAAACCCCATGGAGGGACATTGAGGGTGTGGGGAGGGGGGGGGTGAGCTCTGGGGCCTCAGGTGCCGTCGTCTCACACCTATGTTTTTTTTTAAATAAATACTTTTGACAGTAACCCTGCCTTTTAGTTTCCACATGAAGCAAGCAAAGTGTTTTGTGTTGTCTACATCTACATGGGTAGAAGATGAGCTAGTCAGACTAGTTTTCATGGATCTTAATTAGCCTATTTCCCAGCGGCGCCAGCAGCAGCCCGCCTCGGTCTAATTGGCTATCAAAGTTTTAAAAACCAGTTAGGTGAATCAGGTCAGACTCGGATGATGGGGAGTGAGTTTGTTTTTCAAGATGGATAAGTAAAGGCAAGAACAAAGTGGTGCACAAAAAAAAAGCAGCTTTATCTGATCAAGCTCGTGCCAACTTACTGAATGTACTTACATCAGTAAAGCTACCACCACCTCATCCTTGACTGACGAAACACCATAGCAGGTGGAAGCTAGCAGCCTAACAGTCCTGACAGAGACCTCACTGCCCGGGCACGCCAATAACAGTGGCCTTGCTTCTCCTCTTCTTCCTCCCCTCAGTTCCTCAAGTGAGAGGAACTCACTGCTTCTTCTCCTCCTCTCCCTGAAAATCAAGCTGATGACTGCCAGAGACACACCCCCGCTCATGAGCGCAACACCCCTTCTATGAACACGGGTAAACGTACGAGTGAAGAGGCGGATAGCCTCGTCAGCGTGGAGTCCGAGTTCCAATCTGTAATATACACTAATGTTGAGTTACACCCCTTTTTCCCCAAGAAGAGCCTCAATTTGTCAGAGTATGCACTCTACAAGGTGCCAAAGCATTCCACAGGGATGTTGGCCCATGTTCTCCAATGCTTCCCACAGTCGTGTCAAGTTGGCTGGATGTCCTTTGGGTGGTGGACCATTCTTGATACACATGGGAAACTGTTGAGCATGAAAAACCCAGTAGTGTTGCAGACACACTCAAACCGGTGCACCTGGCACCTACTACCATACCCCGTTCAAAGGCACTTAAGTATTTTGTCATTCACCCTTTCAATGGCACACATACACACAATCCGTCTCAATTGTCTCAAGGCTTAAAAATATGTATTTAACCTGTCTCCTTCATCTACACTGATTGAAGTGGTTTTAACAAGATACATCTATAAAGGATCATAGGTTTCACCTGGAGCATGTTTCCATTTATATTTACACTCTACCATCTAAATACTGTATATAGCTATAGATAGGCTAGTAGGCTAGACTGCATTGTCTGCATAATGAAACAATCCGTAGTAAGCTATTGTTTTGACAGTGGACTGATTGTATTATTTGGCATTAAAGGGACATTTAAAAAACGTTTGACTTCATATTCATCATCTCCAGCACCAACCCATCATCAACACATGAGAAAATTAGTTTTGTAGTAAAAAATAAAATAGAAGAAGATAAGTGTTTGCTGTGACATTATTTTTTGTTGTTGTGTATTATTATTATTTTTTTAAACTTTTATTTAACTAGGCAAGTCAGTTAAGAACAACTTCCTATTTTCAATGACGGCAGAACAACAGATTTTTACTTGTCTGCTCAGGGATTTGATCTTGCAACCTTTCAGTTACTGGCCCAGTACTCATACCACTAGGCTACCCTGGTGTGCATTGTGTGATTTAAATCAATTATGAGTAGGCATTGCCTACTAAATTCCTACTAATTGGTTGATGATGTCATTATCTTCCTCTATTATTTTTTACTGCAAAACATAGAAACTTGCCATTTTCACATATGTTGATATTGGGGTGGTGCTGGCGATGATGAATATAGGCCTACAGGACAGTTGTATATACAAATGTAAAAATCTATTGGTTACTGATTAGTATGCTGTTTCATTGAAAATTCACTTTACAATCTGCAATGTTTGAATTTCCCACTTGAATTGCTCAACAAGTATATACACTACAGTTCAAAAGTTTGGGATCAATTAGAAATGTCCTTGTTTTTGAAAGAGAAGCACATTTTTTGTCCATTAAAATAACATCAAATTGATCAGAAATACAGTGTAGAGATTGTCAATGTTGTAAATGACTATTGTAGCTGGAAATAGTTGATTTTTTTCAATGGAATATCTACATAGGCATACAGAGGCCCATTATCAGCAACCATCGCTCCTGTGTTCCAATGGCACGTTGTGTTAGCTAATCCAAGTTTATCATTTAAAAGGCGAATTGATCAATAGAAAACCCTTTTGCAATTATGTTAGCACAGCTGAAAACTGTTGTTCTGGTTAAAGAAGCAATAACACTGGCCTTCTTTAGACTACTTGAGTATCTGGAGCATCAGCATTTCTGGGTTCCATTACAGGCTCAAATTGGCCCAAAACAAAGACCTTTCTTCTAAAACTCATCAGTCTATTCTTGTTCTGAGAAATTAAGGCTATTCCATGCGAGAAATTGCCAAAAAACTGAAGATCTCTTACAACGCTGGATACTACTCCCTTCACAGAACAGAGCAAACTGTCTCTAAGCAGAATAGAAAGAGGAGTGAGAGGCCCCAGTCAACAACTGAGCAAGTACATTATAGTATCTGGTTTGAAAAACAGACGCCTCACAAGTCCTCAACTGGCAGCTTCAGTTGCAAAGAAAAAGCCATCTCAGACTGGCCAATAAAAATAAAATATTAAAATGTGCAAAAGAACATAGACACTAGATAGAGGAAGATTGGAAAAAAGTGGTATGGACAGACGAATCTAGGTTTGAGGTGTTCGGATCACAAAGAAGAACATTTGTGAGGAGCAGAAACAATGAAAAGATGCTGGAGGAGTGCTTGACGCCATCTGTCAAGCATGGTGGAGGCAATGTGATGGCTGGGGGTGTTTTGGTGGTGGTAAAGTAGAAGATTTGTACAGGATTAAAGGGATCTTGAAGAAGGAAGGCTTTCACTCCATTTTGCAAAGTCATGCCATATCCTGCGGAAGGTGCTAAATTTGAGCCAATTTCCTCCTACAACAGGACAATGATCCAAAGCACAGCTCCAAACTATGCAAGAACTATTTAGGGAAGAAGCAGTTAGATGGTATTCTGTCTATAATGGAGTGGCCAGCACAGTCACAGGATCTCAACCCTATTGAGCTGTTGTGGGAGCAGCTTGACCGCATGGTACGTAAGAAGTGCCCATCAAGCCAATCCAACTTGTGGGAGTTGCTTTAGGAAGCATGGGGTGAAATCTTTTCAGATTACTTCAACAAATTGACAACTAGAATGCCAAAGGTCTGCAAGGCTGTAATTGCTGCAAATGGAGGATTCTTTAACGAAAGCAAAGTTTGAAGGACACAATTATTATTTCAATTATAAATCATAATTTATAACCTTGTCAACATCTTGACTATATTTCCTATTAATTTTGTAACTAATTTCATGTATGTTTTCATGGAAAACAAGGACATTTCTAAGTGACCCCAAAATTGTCAACGGTAGTGTACATTCTTGCCACCAGCTAGCATTCTATAGCTTCGTGAAACATAAGCATTAGGCTTAATATGAGCAGTAGGCTTGGCAACCGAATATAAATAAGCATGTATCCATTAAAGCAAAGCAATAGGCTACTACAAGCATTAGCACCAAATTATCTGACAGCCTATCGACGGGAAGATACATAGACATTGCAATTTCAGAACCATGGACAACTATCAGAGAGCCCAAATTCTGACTTTGTGGGGCAGTTGGGTTACACCAGTGCTGCCATGTTGAGGTTAGATTATTTTTAAGTGGGTTTGTGTGTAGAACACCTAGCTGATGACTGATGGCTGGTCAGACAGTGATTAAGGCTGATCAGGCTTTAATGGCCATGCTGGCCGGGTTGATAAACAACATGCTCTGTATGGCTCTGTTTTAAACTAAGCAATCAGGTGTTATCAAATAAAATACAATTGTATTCGTCACATGCGCTGAATACAACAACCTTACAGTGAAATGCTTACTTAAAAGTCCTTAAACAGTGATTTAAGAAGTTAAGTAAAAAATAGATAAGTAAAATAACAATAGCGAGGCTGTATACAGGGGGGTACCAGTACAGAATCAATGTGCGGGGGCACCGAGGTAATTGGGAGTGAACAGGGAGTACAGGAGGGGACTGAGCATAAACCCCTGAGGGTCCCCCGTGTTGAGGGTCAGCGTGGTGGATGTGTTATTACCTACCCTTGCTACCTGGGGGCGGCCTGTCAGGAAGTCCAGGGTCCAGTTGCAGAGGGAGGTGTTTAGTCCCAGGGTCCTTAGCATAGTGATGAATTTTGTGGGCACTATGGTGTTGAACGCTGAGCTGTAGTCAATAAATAGCGTTCTCACATAGGTGTTCCTTTTGTCCAGGTGGGAAGAGGCAGTGTTGAGTGCAATAGAGATTGCATCATCTGTGGATCTGTTGGGGCAGTATGCAAATTGGAGTGGGTCTAGGGTTTCTGAGATAATGGTGTAGTTGTGAGCCATGACCAGCCTTTCAAAGCACTTCATGGCTACAGACGTGAGTGCTACGGGTCGGTAGTTATTTAGGCAGGTTATCTTGGTGTTGTTGGTTACAGGGACTATGGTGGTCTGCTTGAAACATGTTGGTATTACAGACTCAGTCAGGAACAGGTTGAAAATATCAGTGAAGACACTTGCCAGTTGGTCAGCGCATGATCGGAGTACACATCCTGGTAATCCGTCTGGCCATGCGTCCTTGTGAATGTTGACCTGTTTAAAGGTCTTACTCACATAGACTATGGAGAGCGTGATCACACAGTCAGCCGGAACAGCTGATGCTCTCATGCATGCTTCAGTGTTACTTGCCTCAAAGCAAGCATAGAAGTTATTTATCTCGTCTGGTAGGCTTGTGTCACTGAGCAGCTCGGGGCTGTGCTTCCCTTTGTAGTCTGTAATAGTTTGCATCCAACGAGAGTCGGAGGCGGTGTAGTACGATTCGATCTTAGTCCTGTATAGACGCTTTTTGTTGTTTGATGGTTTGTTGGAGGGCATAGCGGAATTTCTTAAAAGCTTCCGGGTAAGAGTCCCACTCCTTGAAATCAGAAGCTCTACCGTTTAGCTCAGTGTGGATGTTGCCTGTAATCCATGGCTTCTGGTTGGGGTATCTATGTACGTCACTGTGTGGATGACGTCACTTATTGATGAAGCCAGTGACTGATGTGGTGTACTCCGCAATGACATCGGAAGAATCCCAGAACATATTCCAGTCTGTGCTGGTAAAACAGTCCTTTAGCTTAACATCTGCTTCATCTGACCACTTTCTTATTTCATCTGACCACTTTCTTATTGACCGAGTCAGTGGTGCATTGAAGTCCTCGGCTACTAGGAGCGCCGCCTCTGGAGCGTTTTCCTGTTTGCTTAAGGCCGTATACAGCTCATTGATGCTGGTACTAAAACCTCACTCAGTTTGTGGTGGTATATAGAAAGCTACAAAAAATACAGATGAAAACTCTTGGTAAATAGACTCTGGTTGGCTGGCTTTTTGGGCTGTTAGGTACCTAATACAGAGCTGGTAGCAATATGCACATAGATTATTTACAATGACAGAGAGGTAGCTCGTAAACACAATTCCATTGTCACAAAACACATGTGACAGCTATAACCAACAGTTGCTAGTCTAAGTATACCAGTGTGAGACCTCCTTCAGTACTGTTGACCCACCTGTTTACGTGGCACGCTGAATGTTTTGCACTTGTGGCACTTGCTCTTCATACTGATTTAGCAAGTCCAATCAATGCAACACACTGCATTTATCATACTGCAACAACTGACTATAAAAGTTAAATTCCACAAGTAAACAGGGTGGAAAGACAGTCGGAAATGTCCAACCTGGTGATACAGTAGCTTATCCAAACCCAGCCCAATTATGCAATATTCAGTTCTGTCTTGGACAAAGCTTCTGTGGGTTTAACCAGAAAACGACATTGTGTAACTGCATGGGGAAAAGGCAGGGAGGGAGGAGAGAGTCTTAATGAGATTCACAGAATTTTGGCAAAGCCACGTGGATGAGGTAATGCCGTTGTGTTAGAGGAGAAGGCTACGGGGGGGCAAACGATTGCAGAGCTTTCTTCGTTGCCATAACTATCTCAGTAAACATGTTCAATCTCAGGAAAAGGGGAGTCAGGCGCACAGCTTATTAAGATATTTCATAGCAAGATCTTTGCCCAGTTTAGTTTATTAAACATACACTGCTCTGTATGGTATGCACTGCATTAGCACTGCTCACATGAAATATAGTTGCTGACAAGACTAGAAAATAATATGACAAACTACATTATAAGTTTTGTACTTGATTCAACCCACCACTACAGTACTTGAAAAGATAAAATGACACATCACGTTGTGTAAAACAAGCTTTTACCTCAGAGGGCCTGATAGGTAGAACTATGGCTATTTTCTTAATCAAATTATGATTTCGACATCACTGTGCACCAACAGTTTTAGTAAAGCAGCAGTATATTTCGGCAGGGCGTTCGGCAGTTTAACAGGCTAGCTAGATGGAAACTTAATTCACCTAGATGACTTGATGTTGTGTATCCCACTGACTAATGAGGCTGAACTGTTGTTGGGAGGCACAGCTCTCCCATTACTTCTTTGCATTTGAGAGCTGGGACTGAGATGGTGTCAGTACCAAAGCCCATCAGTCTAAAAGACATGGCCATCGCCAAGTAAGGGTATCAGTGGTCTATCAAGACGCCCAGTCAAAGCACCCACTTACAGGCACATACGGGAACAAGAGACTTGCATACACAGTATGACTTCACCCTGGTGGAGGATAAATGGGTGTTATAATCACACACTGGGAAGACATCCTTACCCTCTTAGCATTGAGCGGCATCTCTCTTATTGCATGACACCTGACAATGAAAGATTTTACAGTCTTCTGATAGTTAAGCATTGAAATATCAAATTCTTCAAGGTTTTAGAAATGACAAGATTGTTTTTGAGAGTGTGAAAGTCTGCAGTTATTATATTTATCTACATAAGTAGCTATGAAGGAGGAAGAAATAATCACATTCCTCGGTCCAGCTGCATAGCTAACTAGGTATGAGGAAATGGATGCACATACTAAGACTTTAAAGAGTAAATTACCCAGAGGCCCATGTATTAAAGCCAGTGTGCTTGCTGCATAGCTCCCATAATGTCTGTCATTAGACCAGAGAGAGATTTCCCCTGGGGGGCTTGTACCCACCATCCCAGCGGGAGTGTGTCAGGGGTCAGGCCAATTTGCAGGCGACAAGAACATTTATTTGCACAGGCTGAGCTGAAGAGTTACCCCACAGTTGGGCTATTAATTACAGTCCCTTCCTTAGTGCTGCATGGAGCCTAATTGATTTCAGGTCAGGCCCTGGAACCTATTAGAGACGGACTGCATAGCTCCAACACAAACACCTCAGTCAAGATTACATTCACAGCCAATGAGATCTCCTCCCCCTGGGATCACTAGTAATACCAGACTATATGGGTGTGGCAGGATTGCTATTAGTCCTGTGAGTCTAAGTGCTAAGTCAAGTCAGTTTTCACACATGCTGTCTATTGATGTGGTGCTATAGACCTGGACACAGGTGTGGGATCAGTTGAACATAGCTCGGAAAGACAATGTCATATAAAGGTGCAGACAAATGACCATGTAGCTTGGTGTCAATGAGAATAGCAGCTATTAAGCTTAGTGAGGTAGAAGACTCTTTCAGAAAGGGACATCACTGCTGTGACAAAGTTGTCATGGTTTCTACAGTATGTGTTTGGCATGCAAGTGTTATAGTGCAAGTTATCCCTTTGTTGTTCTCTTCCAGGTGGTGTAGTTGCACAAGATGAGAGTGAATCAGATGTTGTCACTGGGCCCACACAGCCAGTGGATGTTGCTGAATTAATTCGTGGAGACGACATTGACACCACACAACCGGCAGATGAAGGTAAGAAATGGATCCATTAGAAGATGATCTCCACAGAGCCACTATTGGTGTTGCTGTATTAATATACCGTCCTAGGCTCATCCTATCAGCTTTTTGTCATAAACGTTTAAATCAAGTGGACACAGGGGCGCAATGCACTTCAAATCTGTGGGGACACAAAGTACATGAGGATGTCTGGGGGGTGGTCCTTGCCCCCCCTCCCGAAGTTGGAGAATTTTGCATTTTTCAAACACCTGCAATCTAGAGCCATAATCATTATGTTTAATTCTATTTAAAAATATGTATATGTTTCTGCATATCTAAGCATACAGTTGAAGTCAGAAGTTTACACACAGGTTGAAGTCATTAAAACTCGTTTTTCAACCACTCCACAAATTTCTCGTTAACAAACTATAGTTTTGGCAAGTCTGTTAGGACATGTACTTTGTGCATGACACAAGTCATTTTTCCAACAATTGTTTACAGAAAGATTATTTCACTTAAAATTCACTGTATCACAACTCCAGTGGGTCAGAAGTTTACATACACTAAGTTGACTGTGCCTTTAAACAGCTTGGAAAATTCCAGAAAATTATGTCATGGCTTTAGAATCTTCTGAAAGGATAATTGACATCATTTGAGTCAATTGGAGGTGTGCCTGTGGATGTACATTGCCTTGCGAAAGTATTCGGCCCCCTTGAACTTTGCGACCTTTTGCCACATTTCAGGCTTCAAACATAAAGATATAAAACTGTATTTTTTTGTGGAGAATCAACATCAAGTGGGACACAATCATAAAGTGGAAAGACATTTATTGGATATTTCAAACTTTTTTAACAAATCAAAAACTGAAAAATTGGGCGTGCAAAATTATTCAGCCCCCTTAAGTTAATACTTTGTAGTGCCAGCTTTTGCTGCGATTACAGCTGTAAGTCGCTTGGGGTATGTCTCTATCAGTTTTGCACATCGAGAGACTGAAATTTTTTCCCATTCCTCCTTGCAAAACAGCTCGAGCTCAGTGAGGTTGGATGGAGAGCATTTGTGAACAGCAGTTTTCAGTTCTTTCCACAGATTCTCGATTGGATTCAGGTCTGGACTTTGACTTGGCCATTCTAACACCTGGATATGTTTATTTTTTAACCATTCCATTGTAGATTTTGCTTTATGTTTTGGATCATTGTCTTGTTGGAAGACAAATCTCCGTCCCAGTCTCAGGTCTTTTGCAGACTCCATCAGGTTTTCTTCCAGAATGGTCCTGTATTTGGCTCCATCCATCTTCCCATCAATTTTAACCATCTTCCCTGTCCCTGCTGAAGAAAAGCAGGCCCAAACCATGATGCTGCCACCACCATGTTTGACAGTGGAAATGGTGTGTTCAGGGTGATGAGCTGTGTTGCTTTTACGCCAAACATAACGTTTTGCATTGTTGCCAAAAAGTTCAATTTTGGTTTCATTTGACCAGAGCACCTTCTTCCACATGTTTGGTGTGTCTCCCAGGTAGCTTGTGGCAAACTTTAAACTACACTTTTTATGGATATCTTTAAGAAATGGCTTTCTCCTTGCCACTCTTCCATAAAGGCCAAATTTGTGCAATATACGACTGATTGTTGTCCTATGGACAGAGTCTCCCACCTCAGCTGTAGATCTCTGCAGTTCATCCAGAGTGATCATGGGCCTCTTGGCTGCATCTCTGATCAGTCTTCTCCTTGTATGAGTTGAAAGTTTAGAGGGACGGCCAGGTCTTGGTAGATTTTCAGTGGTCTGATACTCCTTCCATTTCAATATTATCGCTTGCACAGTGCTCCTTGGGATGTTTAAAGCTTGGGAAATCTTTTTGTATCCAAATCCAGCTTTAAACTTCTTCACAACAGTATATCGGACCTGCCTGGTGTGTTCCTTGTTCTTCATGATGCTCTCTGCGCTTTTAATGGACCTCTGAGACTATCACAGTGCAGGTGCATTTATACGGAGACTTGATTACACACAGGTGGATTGTATTTATCATCATTAGTCATTTAGGTCAACATTGGATCATTCAGAGATCCTCACTGAACTTCTGGAGAGAGTTTGCTGCACTGAAAGTAAAGGGGCTGAATAATTTTGCACGCCCAATTTTTCAGTTTTTGATTTGTTAAAAAAGTTATCCAATAAATGTCGTTCCACTTCATGATTGTGTCCCACTTGTTGATTCTTCACAAAAAATACAGTTTTATATCTTTATGTTTGAAGCCTGAAATGTGGCAAAAGGTCGCAAAGTTCAAGGGGGCCGAATACTTTCGCAAGGCACAGTATTTCAAGGTCTACCTTCGAACTCAGTGCCTCTTTGCTTGACATCATGGGAAAATCAAAAGAAAATTGCCAAGACCAAGAAAATACTAATTGAGTGTATGTAAACATCTAACCCACTGGGAATGTGATGAAGGAAGTAAAAGCTGAAATAAATAATTCGCTCTATTATTATTCTGACATTTCACATTCTTAAAATAAAGTGGTGATCCTAACTGACATAAGACTGGGAATTTTTAAACTGATTAAATGTCAGGAATTGTGACAAACTGAGTTTAAATGTAGTTGGCTAAGGTGTATATAAACTTCCGACTTCAACTGTCTGTATCCTCCTGACTGGTGGTTATTTTATGCTTGATAGCCTGAAATGGCTTTTGGTAGCTAGTTATGAGGTTGGGAAATTGGGAACTTCTGGCCTAGCTAAAGACAACTTCATAAAATTGCTAGGTGGCTAGTAGTATTACAGAGAAACAACAACAACAAAAATAATAATAAAATCTGAGGGGGCACGTGCCTCTGTGCCCCCTATGGTCATGATGCCTCTGACTGGACATAAAACACTAAGAAAGAGACTTTTCTTTTCTTTTCAGAAGCAGATAAACCCCAAGTCCAGATCATTGTATTCCCCAGTATTCCTGGCCTGGATCTGTCAGGCTTCTTACATGACACCACAGCAACTCCAGTCACCAAGGGGATAGTGGAGACCACAGACATAGGGGAGGCCACAGTGGAGGCTGGTGAAGCAGGAATCACAGACCCAGATGACAACCAGGAGACCCAGGCTCCCCAGCAGTTTCAGACCTCCCAATCCAGTGACACTGTGCTCATCCCAGAGGTGAGCCTCGAGTTCAGTGACAATGCCATCCAAATCGCCAATCCAAGTTCAGAATGAACGATACACACACTAGTCTAACTGAAGTGGTCTGGTGTCTCTCTACAGGCTGATGTGATGTGTGTTGATAAAGAAGCTGTCCAAGACAGAGATGCAGTGAATCTGAAACTCAAGGCCTCATCCAGCTGTGTAAGTAATGAGCACACCACATGTACACACACACACACACACACACACACACACACACACACACACACACACACACACACACACACACACACACACACACACACACACACACACACACACACACACACACACACACACACACACACACACACACACACACACACACACACACACACACACACACACACACACACACACACCTCACTAAAGGTAAAGCCAACTCTTCGGGATGTGACATACAGGAAACCCTCACAGCAGTGTCCACTTCAGTTCAAACTGTATCGAGGGTAGTTTCAGGGTTAAAAACGTTAGCGGAAGCTGAGAGTCAGAGTAAGATGTTATAGATGACCGACTCCTGAGGCATAATCATAGCAAATTGCCACTTTCAATTTGCCCCTTATCAGACCAGTGCACATTAGCTAAGCAGGAAATTCCTATTCATTAAGCTACAGTGATTAAAAAAAAATCTCCCGTGGGCAGTGAACAAGAAGGCTAGTGACACACCAGCCCTTCTCCTCCCTAGTTATGCCTGCCAGGTGAGGAGGGGGAGCAAAAAGAGTTTGTTACAACCCAAAACATGCCTACAGGAGAGAAGAAGAGGGAAGAACGTGTTCAAACTGTTGGTGTGAAAGGTGGAAGGCGGTGGTGGGGATACTGTTGGAGCGTGTGTACAAAAGGGATTCCTCAGCGTCTTGGGGCAATGGCTGCTGGGCTAACAGGAATTCCGCTCTGTGCCGGCCAGGGAAGTGAAGGGAAGTGGCGTCTCGCTTTCCTCAACTGTGTCTGTCTGCCAGGCTGCCTGTCGTCTGGAGCTCCAGCTCCGCTGATTTCAGTCGAGATAAAATTGTATTAAATAATGCCCTGAAATAATGGAGTTCTTGGTGATATCACACATCAAGAGGCATGTGGGGCGGCAGGGTAGCCTAGTGGTTAGAGCGTTGGACTAACCGGAAGGTTGCAAGTTCAAATCCCCGAGCTGACAAGGTACAAATCTGTCGTTCTGCCCCTGAACAGGCAATTAACCCACTGTTCCTAGGCCGTCATTGAAAATAAGAATTTGTTCTTAACTGACTTGCCTAGTTATATAAAGGTAAAATAAATAAAAAATGTGTAAGAGTCTTGAATGGGACTTAGCTCCCCCCTCTCCATCTAGGCCTGCATGGGAAAGCCCCCTGCAGCATGGCATGTAATCAGTGACACACTCACTCCTACACCAGGCTATGCTTTATGACTTGATTGGCTTCATCTGGGTTAGACACCACATCCCATTTGTGAAGATCCATGTATGTTTCCAATTATATGAGGATCATATATACTGTAGATGGGTTTTTAAATATATATTTTTCAATTATAAACAAATTACTAAATACTTAAAAAAATTATAGAATGGAAACATCTTGAAAATGTTAGAAAACCCGCCATGCTATGCACTGACTACACAAGACAATAAAGCATCAGGGGCAGGACCCAAGAGACTGCATCAGGGATCAAGAAACAGCTGAGAACGACGTGAATAAAACGGTTTTCAACTTAAAGATGAGAATTTGTGTGCTGTACATGCACTGTATTGAACATGCTCTGAGTGCCGTAGCAGATGAGGCCTTGAGAGCGATCCTGTTTCCTTAGCTTTGTAAAGAAGCCAGCTGTCCTATCTGGGGCTGGGATCAAAGGTTTGAGCAGAGCCGTCTGTGAGTGCTAGTGGCTGTTTTTGGACCATGTTAAATAGGGTGGAGTATTGCAAGGTTGTGATATAATTTATTGGGTTGAGGGAGAGGGATATGGGAGGGGGGTGTGGCCCTTTTGTGGTGTACATTTCCAAAGACCCATAGTTGAAACTGTGTATTCATGAGAATGTATACCACATTTAATTTCTGTCTACACATTTCATTTCTGTGTGAACACATTTCTGTGTGAACACATTTCTGTTTGAACACATTTCTGTTTGAACACATTTCATTTCTGTTTGAACACATTTCATTTCTGTTTGAACACATTTCATTTCTGTGTGAACACATTTCTGTTTGAACACATTTCTGTTTGAACACATTTCATTTCTGATTGAACACATTTCATTTCTGTGTGAACACATTTCTGTTTGAACACATTTCATTTCTGTGTGAACACATTTCTGTTTGAACACATTTCTGTTTGAACACATTTCTGTTTGAACACATTTCATTTCTGTTTGAACACATTTCATTTCTGTGTGAACACATTTCTGTTTGAACACATTTCTGTTTGAACACATTTCTGTGTGAACACATTTCTGTTTGAACACATTTCATTTCTGTTTGAACACATTTCATTTCTGTGTGAACACATTTCTGTTTGAACACATTTCATTTCTGTGTGAACACATTTCTGTTTGAACACATTTCTGTTTGAACACATTTCATTTCTGTGTGAACACATTTCATTTCTGTGTGAACACATTTCTGTTTGAACACATTTCTGTTTGAACACATTTCATTTCTGTGTGAACACATTTCTGTTTGAACACATTTCTGTTTGAACACATTTCATTTCTGTGTGAACACATTTCTGTTTGAACACATTTCTGTTTGAACACATTTCATTTCTGTGTGAACACATTTCATTTCTGTGTGAACACATTTCTGTTTGAACACATTTCTGTTTGAACACATTTCATTTCTGTGTGAACACATTTCTGTTTGAACACATTTCATTTCTGTGTGAACACATTTCTGTTTGAACACATTTCTGTTTGAACACATTTCATTTCTGTGTGAACACATTTCATTTCTGTGTGAACACATTTCTGTTTGAACACATTTCATTTCTGTGTGAACACATTACTGTTTGAATACATTTCTGTGTGAACACATTTCTGTTTGAACACATTTCCTTTTGAACACATTTCTGTTAACTAGGATGACCAGGTTCAGCCCCAAATTCACATGCTTTGTTATTAATCCAACTGATATTTCCACAGGAGGAGACCAGGTCTAAAATTGAGAGTGTGTTGGAGCACCTGTGTGGAGACGACTGTAAACTGGAGGTCTACCAGGAGGACAACTCCAATGAAATCCTGATCTCTGGCCAATGCATAGAAGGTTGCTTCCCTCTTCTCCTTTTTAATGATGTGGGATTATTCTGTTGAGTGTCTGGTGTTGAAAAAACATTAACCAAATCATCATCTCTACTTACAGCTGATGCAAAAGGAATGGCTGAGAAGTTCAACAATGACAACATTAAAGACAAGGTAGAGTATCACTTCTCTCGATTCAGTATTCCAATTCCCCATACACATATGACGTTCACATAATTCACACCACATACACTTCATGAGAAAGGCATTATGATCAGTCTCCATTGCTGTCACACCCATAATAAAAATGCTTTAATTTGTGCACTGTGGTAGGTGAGACACAATGCTGATTCGGCTCCTTATCTAACCATTGTGAGATAAACACCACTGTGAGACACTCCTCCACCAGACAGGAATCCTCACTCATGGCTCCAAGCTGCCGGGAAGATGCTGTATGACAAACAGAAAAGAATCCCCACTTTGCTGTCAGCTGGAATTCATTTATGTTCCCGGTGGAGATGGGGTTGAGTGTTCCCAATGGGAATGAGGAATGGGTGTTTCCTTCTCATGATTCAACCTGGTTGTCCCTTTGACACTGGACATACTCTGTGCTCCACCCCTACAACCCCCCTAACTCTGCCCTGCCGCGTTAAACAGTTAAGTGAGCTGCACCCGTCCACAATCTTCTCATTATGTTGGCCAGTTAGTTCAATGGCACCTTTGTGTTTAGATACTGCTCTGGTCTGAAGGGGTGTAGGGCAGGGATCATTTACTAGATTCAGCCGGGGGCTGATTTTTTTTCTTGAGCGGATGGTCAGGGGCCCGGAACATAATTACGAATCGTTTGTAGACTGCAAATTGACTGCAAGAAGCCCAAACAGATAGTATTTGACTAAAACATAATCATTTCAAACCTTGCTCACATACTGTATATCTCTCAATTATGCGTGGGAATACTTTGGAACAGATTTCCCAAATGAAAATCACTTGGATTTGCTGGTGTTTTTAAAGTGTTTTATGTTCCACAATTAAAATAAAAAATGACAATCTGAAATAGCTTTATATGGGCCACACCCAAATGCTGGTTTAGAGAGAAGCATGTGGAACTGCCTTCCTTTGGTGTCTTCTTTTCACTATCATTCATCATAGTTATCGTATAAGCTAACCTCAATCTCCTATCTGATTGACATCAACATTCCTAACGTCAGCCAAGATACTTAAGACCTCCTCAGACAAAAGGGATATATCTCTATTATGTGTTCGAGCTGATTTGCTGGTGTTTTTACAGTCTTTTATGTCCAATAATTAAAATTGAAAAAATTGTGGGCTGCCAGTTGGGGAACACTGGTGTAGGGAGATGCTGGCCTTTTTCCACTCAGTTGGATCTCTTGAACTTTATGCTAGCCCAGGCCACATAAAGCCTGAAATCCATCCTCTACAGTCTGGGCTAAAATAGCCTGATACAAGGAGGCATTAGGGGCACTGCTATTCATCCATCCTCTACTGTCTGGGGGTAAAATAGCCAGATCCAAGGAGGCATCAGGGGCACTGCTATTCATCCATCCTCTACTGTCTGGGGGTAAATAGCCTGATCCAAGGAGGCATCAGGGGCACTGCTATTCATCCATCCTCTACTGTCTGGGGGTAAATAGCCTGATCCAAGGAGGCATCAGGGGCACTGCTATTCATCCATCCTCTACAGTCTGGGGGTAAAATAGCCTGATCCAAGGAGGCATCAGGGGCACTGCTATTCATCCATCCTCTACTGTCTGGGGGTAAATAGCCTGATCCAAGGAGGCATCAGGGGCACTGCTATTCATCCATCCTCTACAGTCTGGGGGTAAAATAGCCTGATCCAAGGAGGCATCAGGGGCACTGCTATTCATCCATCCTCTACTGTCTGGGGGTAAATAGCCTGATCCAAGGATGCATCAGGGGCACTGCTATTCATCCATCCTCTACAGTCTGGGGGTAAAATAGCCTGATCCAAGGATGCATCAGGGGCACTGCTATTCATCCATCCTCTACAGTCTGGGGGTAAAATAGCCTGATCCAAGGATGCATCAGGGGCACTGCTATTCATCCATCCTCTACAGTCTGGGGGTAAAATAGCCTGATCCAAGGATGCATCAGGGGCACTGCTATTCCTAGTGTCAGTAAAGCATCTAAAACAAGACAATGCAGATTACATACCACTATAATTCACATAGGGTATAACTTCAAAGTACAGCCTGAATTCCTTATATTATTATGTGTATTACTCTCCTTTTCTCTCTAGATTGATTTTGAGGAGGCTGTTCCCCGCTGGGGGAAGAAATCCAAACTAGTACTGGTCTCCCTGCTGCTCACTGGACTGCTCCTGGCTATTCTTCTCATCGCAGGCTACTACCTGAAAACCCACCGCCCACCACCCAAGGGAGCAAGACTGGTGAGTCAGAGTGGCCTTGACGTGAGAGAGACCCATAGCAAACTAATACTGTGTACAGGACCCAGTTTACTGGGAAGATTGGGTGGGTCTTGTTTTCACAATCATTTATCATAGGCATCGTAGAAACAAACCTCAATGTCCTCATCTGATTGACACAAATATTCCTAACCTCAACCAAGATAGTTAAGACCTCCTCAGACAAAAGTGACACGACTCTCTGACTCCACCATTCGTGTTTGAATTCCATCATAGGGAGAAAGTGATTGCTTTTAAATCCTCTCGTCATCAGGCTTCACCTTCAACTTTACCTTCCCTTCCGTACACATATACACGTTTGCTTTTCTGAACAACATACAAAACATATTATTCCTTCAGTTAAATCTGTACTGTATCACAATAACACTTATTGCCAAGCCCAACCTACCATCAAGGTTCCTCTAATCGAATCTCTATGGTTCCTCTGCCCATAGGCTGAAGAGGGTTTTCAGGTGTATGAGGAGAACCAGGCCAACACCCTGGTGTCTGTGGCCCCTCTGCAGTCACAGGAGCCCCTGGTGAAGCCCACCAGCAATGGGGAGTTTCCTGAAAGCCAGCCACCACCCAACAACGGCCAACCTGCCACCCAGACCTCGGTTGCTGACACTGAGATGTGAACGAGCTCTGAATTACATCCCCAACGCCCCATTTTCATTCCTCCTGCTCACCATCATCACCACATTCCCAATCCCTCTCTCCTCATAGTGTACCTGGGGATACAAGACTCTAACACTAAACAACAATTCAATATCCAAGCCCACCTCACCTTTCCCCATGTAACCCTTGACTTCCAGGATGATGACAATGATGAAGATGATGACTATGACGATAATGACGAGGCCTGTAATGTGAAGAGAAGAGATTGTGATCACTGGCCTCTAACAGGTTTCAGTGGTGGTAGTGAAGGAGCCTAAACACTGAGTTTGGGGGACTGGACAGCAGGTTGAGACTGCATTCCAAAAACAATAATTGCTGCAAGAAATTAACAAGAAATCACCAAAATTGATCATTTGTGTTGCTGTTTCCAAATTCATGTATGAAGCACAGTATATTCGAATTCTTAGTCTTTCAGATCTCAGATGGACTCATTTGAATTAAAAGGGTAATCGTAGTTTAAAGTATCGCTTGTATGATCTGGTGTGATCGTTTGCTTGAACCTCCTGTTTGAGGTAAAAAATGACATCTGGGTAACAGAAGCGGAGAAAGAGTGATACATGGAGATTATTTCAACCATTGAAGAGATTTTAATAGGCAGCTTTAAAATGGGTATCAATGTGATTGGCTAGTGCAGAGATCAGAGTTGAATCATGTTGCCTTTTATCAAGGCCTATCATAATAGTTGTGTGAGATGGGCTGCTATATGTTTGTTTCATAATTATGTAGGCCTACACTCTTAGAAGAAAATGTGCTATCTAGAACCTAAAAGGGTTCTTCAGCTGTCCCCATAGGAAAACCCTTTGAAGGTAGAACCCTTTTGGGTTCCATGTAGAACCCTTTCCACAGAGAGTTCTACCTTGAACCAAAAAGAGTTCTCCTATGGGACAGCCAAAGAACCGTTTTGTAACCCTTTTTTTCTAAGAGTGTAGTGTGTCACAATTTCCATCACGACGAACATTATATTGTAGTTGTTTAAAAGTTTTTTTCTGTTCTGGCTCAGCACTGTGTCTTTGAGAATGTTGAACCAGGTAGACTAATCTTATCAAATCCGAAAAACAGACATAACCTGTCGGTTTTGTGTGGCGAAGCACTGCCTTTAAATATCTACAAAATCCCTAGTAACATGTTCAACATTCCCAAGGCCCTTTAAATGTCCTTAATAAATCAGTTCATCATGAAACATCAGTTACATGGATGAAAGATGTATTTTTGCTATTGTTTTTTGAATGACTGATTGTTTTCATACAATACTGCATGTGTAAATATGCCTACTTTCTCTGTTAGAAATATCTGTGTGCCCTATACATTTAGTTTGTGTCATTGTTGTTACTGTTTCTTTGTCTACCTGAACAGGTAACACTAGCCTGATCATGTCACATAGCATGGCACACATACAAACTTGCATCTCTTTATAGACCCCACACAAAGAAAATTTAAATTTATTATGATTCCTACAGCTGTTTTGGGCCTTTCATCAAATCCAACATCTGATCTTGGCTTAAATAAACCAAATGATTAATATGCTATTGAAAAAGTTTAAAACTGCATACAGTTTACTGTATTAATCAAATCACTTTGATATCTCAAAGTACTGTACAGAAACCCAGCCTAAAACCCCAAATAGCAGGCAATGCAGGTGTTGAAGCACGCAGGTGTATTAACAAGCATTGCCTGATGAACTGACCCACGTATGTAAAACAATTGGACTCTGACATTGTATTCTAGTCATGTAAAGCATATTTATAGCAATACCACCCTAGACATGATCATATAACAGTCACAAATGTTTGCTTATGGTCGTAGAGACATTTTCAAGGAAACAACATCAGTGGAGTATTAGAACGTGCAAAATATAAACTGTTGCTACTACTGAGTCCATACAGAAATAGAACAAACGTATTATTTTGGGAACTGACCAGCATCTGAAGCACAGCATAGTGAATAGATAAACTACGAAATAACACATTAGATATCATGTAGTAAAAAAGAAAAGTGTTAAACAAATGAAAATATATTTTATATTTGAGATTCTTCGAAGTAGCCACCCTTTGCCTTGATGACAGCTTTTCACACCTGGAATGCATTTCAATTAACAGGTGTGCCTTGTTAAAAGTTAATTTGTGGAATTTCTTTCCTTCTTAATGCATTTGAGCCAATCAGTTGTGACAAGGTAGGGGTGGTATACAGAAAATAGCCCTATTTGGCGAAATACCAAGTCCATATTATGGCAAGAATAGCTCAAAAAAGCAAAGAGAAACGACAGTCCATCATTACTTTAAGACATAAACTAATGTCAACGTGGAAAATTTCAAGAACTTTCAGTCTCAAAAACCATCAAGCAATATGATGAAACTGGCTCTCATTAAAGGAAGGCCCAGAGTTACCTCTGCTGCAGAGAATACGTTCATTAGAGTTACCTCTGCTGCAGAGAATATTAGAGTTACCTCTGCTGCAGAGAATTATTAGAGTTACCTGCTGCTGAGTTACAGAGAATACGTTCATTAGAGTTACCTCTGCTGCAGAGAATACGTTCATTATAGTTACCTCTGCTGCAGAGAATACGTTCATTAGAGTTACCTCTGCTGCAGAGAATACATTCATTAGAGTTACCTCTGCTGCAGAGAATACGTTCATTAGAGTTACCTCTGCTGCAGAGAATACGTTCATTAGAGTTAACTGCACCCCAGATTGTAGTCCAAATAAATGCTTCAGAGACGCATCTCAACATCACTGTTCAGAGGAGACTGCATGAATCAGACCTTCATGGTCGAATTGCTGCAAAGAAACCACTACTAAAGAACACCAATGAGAAGAAAAGACTTGCTTGGGCCAAGAAACACGAGCAATGGGCATTAGACCAGTGGAAATCTGTCCTTTGGTCTGATGAGTCCAAATTTGAGATATTTGGTTCCCAACCACCGTGTCTTTGTGAGACGCAGAATAGATGAATGGATGATCTCCACTTGTGTGGTTCCCACTGTGAAGCGTGGAGGAGGAAGTGTGATGGTGTGGTTGTGCTTTGCTGGTGCCACTGTCAGTGATTTATTTCAAATTCAAGGCACACATAACCAGCATGCCTACCACATCATTCTGCAGCGATACGCCATCCCATCTGGTTTGCACTTAGTGGGACTATCATTTGTTTATCAATATGTCAATGACCCAACACACCTTCAGGCTGTGTAAGGACTATTTGACAAAGAAGGAGAGGAATGGAGTGCTGCATCAGATGACCTGGCCTCCACAATCACCCGACCTCAACCCAATTGAGATGGTTTGGGATGAGTTTGACCGCAGAGTGAAGGAAAAGCAGCCAACAAGTGCTCAGCATATGTGGGAACTCCTTCAAGACTGTTGGAAAAGCATTCCAGGTGAATCTGGTTGAGAGAATGCAATACTTATTTTCCACCATAATTTGCAAATAAATTCATTAAAAATCCTACAATGTGATTTTCTGGATTTTTTTTCTAAATTTGTCTGTCATAGTTGAAGTGTACCTATGATGAAAATTACAGGCCTCTCTCATCTTTTTAAGTGGGAGAACTTGTACAATTGGTGGCTGATTAAATACTTTTTTACCCCACTGTATATGGATGAGCAGTGACAGAGCGGCTAAGTTGCAATAGATAGTGTAGGATACAGTATATACATATGAGAGAATCAAATCAAATCTCAAAGTGCTGTACAGAAACCCAGCCTAAAACCCCAAACAGCAAGCAATGCAGGTGTAGAAGCACGGTGGCTAGGAAAAACTCCCTAGAAAGGCCAAAACCTAGGAAGAAACCTAGAGAGGAACCAGGCTATGTGGGGTGGCCAGTCCTCTTCTGGCTGTGCCGGGTGGAGATTGTAACAGAACATGGCCAAGATGTTCAAATGTTCATAAATGACCAGCATGGTCCAATAATAATAATAATAAGGCAGAACAGTTGAAACTGGAGCAGCAGCACGGCCAGGTGGACTGGGGACAGCAAGGAGTCAGGTAGTCCCGAGGCATGGTCCTAGGGCTCAGGTCCTCAGAGAGAGAGAAAGGGAGAATTAGAGAGAGCACACTTAAATTCACACAGGACACCAAGTAGGACAGGAGAAGTACTCCAGATATAACAAACTGACCCTAGCCCCCGACACATAAACTACTGCAGCATAAATACTGGAGGCTGAGACAGGAGGGGTCAGGAGACACTGTGGCCCCATCTATTGTGCTTTACTGTTCTGTACTGTGCTGTTCTCTACTGTACTGTAATGTATTGTACTGTACAAACCTTCTCATTCCACAAATGTGCATTTAAATATAAATGCATAAATTAGTTTAGATATGTAATAAAAATGCACATACAAAACCTCTTCTATCAGGAACATTATAGTTGATAAGGAGCGTATAAGGTCTTGCTGTTCAGCAGTAATGACAACTGGTAATAGGCCTGTAATTCGCTGTATCATATTGCCCTCTGCTGTATTGAAGAAGGCATTACAATAACAGTTTAGGTCCACTGAGGGACTTCGATTAGACTGAACTGGGGTGAACCGATATATGGCCCGTCAGCGAGCAAAAGCGGTGAGGGAGGATTGCCCTGCTCAAATCGAGAATCACCAGGCCATCATTTTTTAAAAAAACTAGAGAAACAATTGTTGAGAAACATGAAAAAGGGATTTTCCGTAAAATATTTTCAAAGTCGTTTTCCTTGGGAAGGCAGGTAAATGCGTTTTTATTATGAGCAGTGAGGGAGGATCACCCTGCTCAAATCGAGAATCACCAGGCCATGTCAACAAAACTGCATCATGAATCATTGAGTAACATAGAACATGCATTTTCCATCAAATGTATGTTAACATTTTCAAAGTAATTTTCCTTGGGGATACTGAATCCAAACGCATTACTCCACGTGCTTCCGACATCGCTGTCGGCTTTCAATATGGCACTTGGCGCACCCCCAGGGGGCGCTTTAACGTTTTAAAACGTCTCAAACCCCTCTCTGGGTGAAGCTGCGAGGTAAATCGAACTCCCTCACTGGCACATCAACTTTCCTTCCGGCTGCTTGCATACCAAAGTAAAACTTTCTCCAATAAGCATTTTTTTCCATACAGATTATTTGTATACTAACACAATTAGACATTGTGTAATATCCCCCCAAATAAAAAAGTAATTATGTAAGACACTATACCCTATATAGCCTCCTACTTACTATAAGCTACTAAAATCCTATATGCCTATTTTACTATCAAACATTATGGAGGGTCTTTTGCAAACATGCACAAGGCAATGGTATATCCATGTGAATATGTTTATTTTGAAGCCTGGAGGGATTATGTAAACCCCCTGCAGGCCTACTTGCATTGGTTCCAATCGATGCGTTAACGTCGAGTGGTTTGCGGTAAACTGGGTCCCATCGCCATGTGATGTCTCCCAATGTTTGTAAACATGCGTCTACCACATGTGATTCCAACGTAGGCAAAATAATACCAGAATCTGGCCAACGAGCGAACGGAGGCGTGTAATGGGCGGGGTTCGCTTTGGAAAAGTCGATGGGGATACTGTAACAATGTGAGCAGTGCTTCAAAATAGAAGATAACGACAACACGTTCATAGAAACAGGTGACAACCCAGTTATTGAAAACATAATCTATCTGAATGGGTCCCCAAGGGAGGAGAGAAAACATACTTTGAGGTAAGCTATTTCAGGCTGTCCAAGTAGGCAAAGCCATATTTTTATTCTAGGAAATACAGAAATGCATAACCTATTTCAGTAGCTTAATGCAAACTATGTAGCCTAGTAACGACTGTCAAATTACTAAAATGTAAATGTTATCCCAAACAATTTCTTAACAAAGTGTATAGGGCATAGCATATAATAAATGCATTATGAATATGATGGTCCTCTCAAAATGTTCTTAATCTTCAAATCAATCTGAAAATGGCAATTTAGTAAGCGATACATAGTGGGGGTAGACATTAATCAAATAAAATTACTATTCTCAATTAGTTATGATCGATAGGTAACTAAGTAAATTTGACTGCGTCAGAGGGAGCGAGTGCTATTGCGACAAACGCAATGGAATCCGGTGGGAATTGAAGTCAAACCACATATCCTGGAAACCGCTTAGAAACATACCTTGGGGCGATTAAACCTTTACTGAATATAGGATATCTGTTTTGGATAAAGGAATGTCAGGTAGGCTAAAATGTTGGCGACGAGATGGCGTGTGAAACCGGGATTGGGAATAGGATGCTGCGCAAGAGATGGATGTGTGTAAACAATCGTGTCGTAGGAGCGAGGAGGATGTTACGCACTTCATAATGGCAGGTCAATGATGTCCTCGTGGCCATAAACATTATTATCAAACACAACACATCTCATAATAAAAATAAGAGATATAGAAAAATAACATGTTATAATATTGTTATAACAAACAATGTATTGATCAATTAATTCAGATGGTGCTTTTATCATCAGTAAATTCGTGTTTGTAAAGGACTACCGGTGCTACTAGCGTTAAATATTAATGTTATGCCTGTATGTGAATGAAGGCCATAATGCCACTTATTTTGTTGGGATTGAATGACAGTGCGCACTTGATCAGCATCTGCTAAATGACCAACATGTTAAATGCAAATATAGATGTAAAGAAACCAAAACACCCTGTTCCAATAAGGATGGGGGGGCGCTGTTCAGCAATATTCCCATGACGGTGTTGCCTTTTCTCCATTCATGGCATCATATTATCATCTCTAGGTAGTTACTTTTCATATTAAAGAGATTTTAGCACCATATTACAATCATTTACAGACATAATAAACAGCTGAGGGGGCCTAAATGAGCTCCGTTTTATAAATGTGAAAAATAATAGACGCTAAACCCCTAGATTTCTCCCCTTCTGTATTGGAGGCATGACGGGGCATCCAAACAGGTTCAGTCCTTTAGCAGGCTTGGCTCGTTTCTACTGGGAGCAGAATAAAACTTACACATGCCAGAAAAAGCCCACATCACCATAGGAGCTTGACACACCTGTTGTGATGCCACTATTGTTGACAGTCAAGTCACAAGCTTCCCAGTCCTGGCCAATGACCCAAACGGTTGAGGTCTAGCACCATCCCACTGCTTCCCCCTGGGGGGAAGGTCATGAAACTACACAGGTGAACATGTCTCGGAGTCACAGTACAGGACCATTGCTGGCGACACCTGGCAAGTAGATCTGCCCAGTCAACAATAAGAGGCAGTCTGTATGCTTTATGCCACCTCAGGCTAGAAATCTTGTATGTGAAAAATAATGATGTTTTAAAAGAACTTCCCCAGTTATATTCTGAATAGAAATATGCATTCAGCATCTGTGCATTGAAAGGTTGCAAGATGTCGTAGACTCTGGACTCAATGTTTCTTCAGATTTTGATATAAAAACCAACACAAAATAGTTGTTTCATAACAAATGATGCAAATATTTACCATATCCTCCCTCTACTGACCAGTTTATGAACTGACCCACTTTCAGAGACAGCAGTTTTTCTATTATTCAGAGGCTGCTGTTCCAGCCAAACAAAAAAGCAGACACACATGCATATCTTTTATCTTATGTTTGTAATGTAGTAAGTATTTCAGCTTTTATTTTCATTGTTTTATATTTGTTTTTATTCCTGTAAAGCACGTTGCGTTTCATTCCATGTCTGAAATGTGCTGTATAAATAAAGCTTTATTTTGACATCAAACATCAATGCTTTTGTTGAGGACTATGAAAGAAAGACATGTACAACTAAATTGAGTTTAGAAATAGCAAATGCTATTTTTGTCTGCCAATACTCAGTATCTCTCAATCTGTAGCAAGGGCAAGAAAACATCCAAACTAAATGTTGTTGTTCACTGCAGGAACTGAATCACCTGTAAATTCAATTTAGAGAAAACAGCAACCATGGCACGTGTCTTTACAACGGATCCCTTCTACATGGAGATGAGAGTTTGGGAGGTGGAATACTGCTAAGAGATGAAAGTGTTAAAATGAAACCCCACTGCCTGCTGGATGATGATGTATAAATAGACAAGTGGGAAGAAGCGGTGTTCGTTCACAGGCATCATTATCAGCTCTGCACTTAAAGTGCTGCTGAGGGGAAAGACATATTGTGCCCATATTATTCAAATGTGCATCGCTTTGTTATTTTCCCTGTTAAAAATACTATTCTTTCCAATATGTCAGTGAGCTGCACAACTCCATCCCAGTAATTCCCTGCATATACAGTAGTAAGTACTTTCATGTTAAGCCTAGTGAGTTTATAGACTACAAAGTATTTGTACGAAACAGACAGACCTCATAGGCAAAAAACTGCAGATCATTTGTCTTCCACTCTGTGATGCACACAAACCACCTCTTTGATCATGTGACGTGCAGCTTACATTTCACTTCAGACAGAGCAAGAGGTGGAACAGAGTGTACAGGGTGTTAGCCAACTCTTCCGTCAATAGCCTCGCTGCTAACCCCACCCTCCTGCCAGCAAAACACAATGTCACGCGTATCAGGAGCCTGAGCAGCTTGCCCACTATCTCATCTCTCACACAATTTCTCAATTCGTTGCTTTTCCTTACAGAGTCCCTGGGGTATCACTGCACCTCAGCAACGTAGACAACAAAGCTTTGCTACACCTTCTCTCCTTCATTGCAGAGTGGCTGATGTCTAGAGAGGGTAGCTATTTCTGTAATTTTCCCTATAAATCAATGTGCCCCCTCCCTCTTACATTATACAACATACAAGACATGGGAATATATTCATCATATTTTTTCATAGGATTAACTTTTGAATGTACATGTTTGAATGTTATTATAGTCTCTGTCATCTCATTGCATGGCAGATAATTTAGGACCTCTAAACTATAAGAGGATAATCTGTCTATGCTTTTTGTCACCTGCCCCCCTCCATCCAGCCCTCCATGTTACGTCTGGAACCCATGCAAATGCTCTAGCCTTGAATGACCTGTACCAGTGCCTTTCCCCTTCTCAACAACAGCCACTCCTGCCTCATCATAGACAATGGGATGTCCTAAAATGAGTAAAGCATGCCTTAAAGTATAAATGGTTCTACAAACAATGTACGTACCCTATATCAAATTGTATTGGTCGTGAACACATTTTTTAGATACAATCGCAGGTGCAGTGAAATGCTTATGTTTCTAGCTCCAACAGTGCAATAGTTAAAACTATAGGTTTTGCAATAACAACTGGCACCCTGTTGACTGCCTAAAAAGGGCCACAAAATGGCCTCACAAAACCAAAACAGGCCTTTGTTTTTGTTTAAAAGGGTACGATGTGCCTTTAAAAGCAGTAGACAGTCAGGTGACTTGGTAAGCAGAAGCAAACTCAGCTCTGAAACAGAAAACAGAGCAACTGCGAACAGTAGAGAGGGGGTGCGCGAAGGACCCAGTTCACGATGACAATGTTAAAGCTGTGAGGAAAGAGAAGAGCAAAAACAGGGAGAGGGAAGAGAGAGGAGGAGTTCGCGGTGGCTCTTAAACTAGATGACGACGTAGTGGTGAGTCTGCCAGCCTGAGTAGTTCAAATAGCTGCATTTGTTTTTAGGTATACAGTGGGAATGCTTGGAGAAAGAACAACTGCATCACCCCATTGGAGAGACTGTGCTTCTGTTTGTGAGTGAGGCTAACTGTCAGACTAAACTCGTATTGTTGACGTGAGAAAATAAAACAACCGTAGCAGTCAGTGTAGTGAGAATATGGCCAGAGGGGTGAGAGACAGGAAATTGTGACAGGGAGACAGAGGAGGAGATTTTGGAATTAGTTGCTACGTCAGTTTTTCCACATCCGCAGGGCAACAGCATGTTGAGGCCAGGGTAATTTTATTTTCAATCAGGCAGAACTTTAAAGCCTTGGTTTACCTTGAGGGTTTACCTTGCCATGCATTTTGTTATGTTTGTATTTATTAACTGTGCTCTACAGCATTGTCATTTGAGATTCTGTATTCATCCAAGGAAGAGTGTGGATAAGCTGCAGGATGCTGATTGTGTGGCGCACCTTACCCAGGTTGCAGCCAGATTTTCAGATGTACTTCTTTGGAATGAATATCCTTGCAGTGAGAGATGTTTTCTTCTCATTCCAGATAATTTCTCCTCTGAACGACTCTCACAGCTGCAGTGAAAATCTCGATGGGTCAAAAAAGTGCATGCATGTCGAGTGGACAGAGGGAGGCTCAGGGGAGGATACATGTACAAGGCTCATGTTGATTTTCAGGAAATCCGCAGGAGACCATGAAGAGATGGGTAGAGGACTTTTTTTTTACCCTGGCCTGTGTTCTTCCACGGTGCCATCCAGTTGCACCCGCCCACCCTACCCACTTTTCCTGCAGTGAGCTCTGGGGTGAGTGGCGTACTTCTCCTGCCAGGAAATTAGTTGTTGTGTGGCTCTTGAAGGCCCATGCCTTGATGCAGTGATCTCTACTTATCTCCTCCTCAGTGTGCCAGCAGAGGGACAAGCTGGATCTGTGTCTTTTTCTTCCCTCATCTCTCTCACTTTCTCCCTGCCTCTCTTGCTCTCTCCAATCCCATGTCAGTCAGGGGAGGGATCCGAGTTGTGCTTCCTGGAAGAGCTTCTCTCTTAAAGCGGCACAACAGAGTCCTGTATATCATGGTTCCATATGAGAGGAGTCGTTAAACTTGCTTGTGTTCCTAGTTCTGAGTACAGTTAGATACTTTTATCCTCTTTCTCTCTCCAATTCTGCATAACCAACACAGTAACTCATTCCTTGAAACACACACTCACTTAAACAGTGAAGATGACACTCATCTCTCTTATGTTGTCTCTGGCAGAGCTGAGACCCCATGGTGGCCAGAAAGATGGGATGCATCCCAGAATGCTATTAAGCAGAGAGATGGGCCTGCAGTTCTCTACTTGACAACATGCATCTGTACAAGGTAATCAAATGTTCTCTCATACAACTTGGAGCTGAAATCAAATTCAACCTTACCAACAGACTTAGTGAAACTCTACACATGATTCCAAGCCATGAACCTCTGTGATTTAGTTAACTCCATAAGTCCTTACAGTTTGATTGGCTAAATAGTCTCTTGAGTTTCTCGTCGTCCTATCTGGGAGAATCTATGCCAGCGTAGCCGGAAATTATTTTTGGCATCACAAATTGTTCTGGCAATTTTAACATAGAAACTTAATTGTGAGGAAGGATGTTTGATATGCTTTTTACATTTGTATCACACAACATTTTTTTTCATCATGATGAAAGGGGCCATTTTAGGCCATTTATGACCTATACATGCCTCCTGTTACAGCCTATGATCTGTGGATTGTACATGATACAGAAAAATTATAATTTATTTAAAAAATATATATATATTACTATCTCAAAAGTACCCTTTTTGGTTGTGTTTATTTTAAGACATATTGTTTGGAACAAGTACATAAAGATTTCAGAGTGGGCTCGCTGCAAATTCTGAAGGTATGATCAATTTTATGTGCACTACCAACACAGTGAATGGGGAAATGGATTCAAAGGGAACTCCCTCTGCTGGTGATTTGCTGAATGTGCAATCCTAAAGGAAGGCTGTTGGTCATTAACCAATCATGTCAATTTCATCATTAAAAGTAACAGAGAGCCCACCGTTGAAATTGTACGTGTTGTTACGAATTTGACGTATTGTATTTTTTACAAACAATGTGTCCTAAAATAAGCTAACTCAAAAAGGGTCATTTTGAGATATTCATATTAATATGTTTAAATTTGACTAAATTCATTTGAAAATGTTTATTTCGGAATCTAGACATACTCAATATTTGAGACAACCCTATAAGGAGTATAATGACACCAATATGTTATTTTTTTTACCAGGTAAATTGACTGAGAACACATTTTCATTTACAGCAACAACCTGGAGAATAGTTACAGGGGAGAGGAATGAACCAATTGTAAACTGGGGATAATTAGGTGACCGTGATGGTATGAGGGTCAGATTAGGAATTTAGCCGGGACACCGGGGTTAATTTATCGCAACACCCCTACAATAAGTGCCATGGGATCTTTAGTGACCACAGAGAGTCAGGACACCCATTTAACGTCCCTTCTGAAAGACTGCTCCCTACACAGGGCAATGTCCCTAATCACTGCCCTGGGGCATTGGGATATATTTGTTTTACCAGAAGATAGGGTGCCTCCTACTGGCCCCCCCAACACCACTTCCAGCAGCATCTGGTCTCCCATCCAGGACCAATGTTGCTTAGCTTCAGAAGCAAGCCAGCAGTGGGATGGAGGTTGGTAGTGCTGCTGGCGGTGTCTGTATCATGTATGGTTCACAGAACATAGGGTGTTACAGGAGGCATTTATACATCTAAAATGGGCCTAAATGGCTCTTTGACAAGATCCAATCAAATTGTATTTGTCACATGCTCTGAATACATCTTACTGTGAAATGCTTACTTCCAAGCCCTTAACCAACAACGCAGTTCAAAAAATAGAGTTAAGATAAAGAAAATTATATATTTACAGCTCAATCGTGATCTTAAATTGGTCATGCTATAATAATGGACTGAACATATAAGATCTTAACATCTTAAGGATAGTACCCTTTTTAAATTTCCACCTAAAATGACATAGCCAAATCTAACTGCCTCTAGCTCAGGGCCTGAAGCAAGGAAATGCATATTCTTCATACCATTTGAAAGGAAATACTTTGAAGTTTGTGGAAATGTGAAATTATTGTAGGAGAATACAGAGATAGCAGGGGTTCAAACTGTAGAACCCAGTTCCTACATTTCAATATAAAAATGTATTTTATCAAACAACACTATGCTACATTTTATCTCTGGAACCGTCAGGATGACAAATCAGAGCACGATTACTGAAGTACATTATTTACCTTCAGAGGTGAATGTATCAATCTAGTTGCCGTGATACAAGTGTTTTGTTGTTGTGCACTCAAACAATAGCATGGTATTTTTTTCCCTGTAGCTACTATAAATTGGACAGTGCAGTTAGATTAACAATAATTTAAGCTTGCTGCCCATATAAGACATGTTTATGTCCTGGAAAGTTTGCTGTTACCTATGTCATTCTAGTCACATCAGGGCATGTTAGCGACAACCCTCCCAGCATAGGGACACTGATCCCGTAGATCCTTAAGAGGTTTTAATGGGGTGGTGGTGTTGTACCTAACCAGCTGTGGAGGCAGGATGATGGACAACTGCTCAATTGGTGACATTGGGCATCTTCTTCCTTGTAAGGTATCCATGATGATGGTACATGTGCACCTTGGCTTTGGTACCCATCCTGCAAAGATGTTTTAAATCAAAATCTGTTGATACCGTGCATTCGGAAAGTATTCAGGTCTTTATGGTAGAGTGGCCAGATGGAAGCAACTCCTCAGTAGAATGCTCAGCCTACTTGGAGTGTGTGGGCTGTCATGTGCCTTTTTAGAGACTCAGACCATGAGAAACAATGTTCTCTGGTCTGATGAAACCAAGATTGAACTCTTTGGCCTGAATGCCAAGCGTCATGTCTGGAGAAAACCTGGCACCATCCCTATGGTGAAGCATGGTGGTGGTGGAAGCATCATGCTGTGGGGATGTTTTTCAATGGCAGGGACTGGGAGACTAAGCAGGATCGACAGAAAGATGAACAGAGCAAAGTACAGAGAGATCCTTGATGAAAACCTGCTCCAGAGCATTCAGGACCTCAGACTGGGGTGAAGGTTCACCTTCCAACTGGACAACGACCCTAAGCACACAGTCCGTACTTGACTCTGATCTAACATCTCTGGAGAGACCTGAAAATAGCTGTGCAGCGACGCTCCCCATCCAACCTGACAGAGCTTGAGCTGATCTGCAGAGAAGAATGGGAGAAACTCCCCAAATAAGAGAGGCTGTAATCGCTGTCGAAGGTGCTTCAACAAATTACTGAGTAAAGGGTGTAAATGTGATATCTGTTTATCTGTAATACATTTGAAAACATTTCTAAAAACCTGTTTTGCTTTGTCATTATGGGGTATTGTGTGTAGATTGATCATGGAAAAATAATAATTTAATCCATTTTAGAATAAGGCTGTAACATAACAAAATGTGGAAAAAGTCAACGGGTCTGAATACTTTCCGAATGCACTTTACATGATAGTACTAGTAATAATTACATGATAGTACTAGTAATAATTACATGATAGTACTAGTAATAATTACATGATAGTACTAGTAATAATTACATGATAGTACTAGTAATAATTACATGATAGTACTAGTAATAATTACATGATAGTACTAGTAATAATTACATGATAGTACTAGTAATAATTACATGATAGTACTAGTAATAATTACATGATAGTACTAGTAATAATTACATGATAGTACTAGTAATAATTACATGATAGTACTAGTAATAATTACATGATAGTACTAGTAATAATTACATGATAGTACTAGTAATAATTACATGATAGTACTAGTAATAATTACATGATAGTACTAGTAATAATTACATGACAAATCCAGAAGAAGAGATGAGAAATGCAAAGACATGTCATTCGTATTTCTGCATGATGCCAAAAGTGATACATTGATGACCTGATGATGGTTGAATAACTGAAACGTTTGTCTATGAACCTTTTAGCCCTTATGATTGACATCATGCTATGATAAATTGCACTTGCCTTTTAAGCCTATTTTCATGCAAATGTGGCTGATACTGTTCAATAAGGACTGAAAGCAATGCACAGACAGCGCCCACTGTTTATTCAACAGTTGATAATAACAATTTTTATTCTGAAACTTCTAAAGGGCTGGATGACTTGGGAGGCCAATGCAGACTCATACATAGCCCTGTTCATAACTTCCCCTGGAAACTGGTTTCAGACAGTGTTTTAGAGTATCAATAACATATCTAGCACCATTTGAAATCAGTGTTCTTGGTGTAAGAAAGACACAATTTAAAGCAGGATGGATGAAGGCATACAGTAGGCCGTCTCATAATTTCTCACACATTTGGCATGGCGGATATTGTTAACGTAATTTGCTGACTGGACCACATGACAATAAAAACATTGCCTTCCGTGTCCAATGATGTAAATGTCATATGTATCACTAGAATATGTTCTGGGAATTGTAGCGCCACCACAGCCTACCCCCCCCCCCCCCCCCGCGACAGCAATCTCATGATCACACCTTGCCGTCCTCCTTCATGACCCCTCTTGCCAAGGTTGACCATTTTCTTTTGGTGTTTAGAGTCTCCTCTATTTCTAGCACCATTTGAAATCGGTTACAATGTCGGGGGAATATCATCTGAACAGAAGATGAAAACCACCCTTGGATTCACCCACACATTTAGGAGTTGTCCTTGACCAACTCACATTCTTTTTGCTCAAAAGTTCAAGTAGACTTCACCATAGGGGAGCCAAAGGGCCACAGTTGTGAAATGTTCATTGACTTCAGATTGCAAAGCTTTTTAATTTGAATAGTTTTTCATGTTGCACATTATGAGACATAATGAAGGACATGTTGATGCAGGTGAGTGGTTTTCAGGTGAGTTGGCTGTTACCATAGACTTCCAGTCATTAGTTCCATCCCTGTTTCGCTACATTTGGTGTTTGATTCTTTAACAGTTTTCGTTGCAACACTTACGCTGAATCCCAAACCATCCCCTCATTCACATTACCAATAAGCATTCCGTTATGTTGCGCCGGATGTCATGCATTTCAATGGGGACGTCCAGAAAGGAGTGGAAACGCAAAACCCCTTGCAGTTGAGGCTTCCATTGCAAGACAGAAACCACCTATTTTGAAAATGTTGAAACTATTCATAGTCTTCAGCACAGCCAGAGTCCTATGGAGTCAAATTCACACCACATGTATTGAATTCAAAATTAAATCAATCCTGAACCTGAAAAATAAAGTTTAGAATGTAATCATTATACTTTCAAGGACGGGTGAAATAATGGATGTTGAAATCAAAAACCAAACAATTGGAAGCAAAACGTATATAATTGTAAACAAAAAGACATCAAAACCCCAAAACTTGCAAGCAAATAATTTTAAACCGAGAGCAAAACTCCCATCAGCCACTCTTTGGGCTACAATACCTATTTTACACGGAGCCCCGCCGACCCATCATTACTGGCCTACCGACGTAATTCGTCCAAGGTTTTTTTTCAACTGGCTCCTCCATCGAGATGTCCCCTGAATGCCCATCTGCTAGCCTGCTAGTCACGGCCCACTAGCTGTCTAGAGTATATCGGACTGTTAGCTGAAGGGGCGCATCGGACAAATTCTTTGGCCACTATACCTATTTTGCCAATTGGCCTGGACCTATTTACCAAACTGAGCCCTGCTGATCCATGACGACTGGTCTGCTGACGTAACAGCACGAGGGGGCTACAACAGACTTCTTCCATCGCAAGTACCTCTAAGGCCCTTCTAATAGCTTGCTATCCCCGGCCCGCTAGCTGTCTGAATCGCAGTGTCCCCTGCCCGCCGAGCTACTCACTGGACCCCTATAATCACTCGGCTACGCATGCCTCTCCCTAATGTCAATATGCCTTGTCAATTGAGGTTTTGGTTAGTAATTATTGCCTTATTTCACTGTAGAGCCTCTAGCCCTGCTCAATATGTTAATAGTTAACACTTTAGTTCCACCTCCCATGCGGTGACCTCATCTGGTTTAAATGATGTTTCTAGAGACAATATCTCCCTCATCGTCACTCAATGCCTAGGTTTACCTCCACTGTATTCACATCCTACCATATCCTTTGTCTGTACATTATGCCTCGAATCTATTCTACCGTGCCCAGAAACATGCTCCTTTTACTCTCTGTTCTGAACGTACTAGGCGACCAGTTCTTATAGCCTTTAGCCGTACCCTTATTGAAAGATTAGTGGAATCTGTGTGGGTAGGATGACTGACATTGAAGGTGAACATGTGGTCACGTGTCAGGTGACAGAGGAATGGATGAGACTGAGGCAGGAATTCCTATAACCATAAAGTGGTATATTTACTGAGTAGTCTGTGCTGCATCACAAAGGAAACAAATAACATGTATCCGATCAAATTCCTCATCCCAAAGATCATATCATAACAATCATTCATGATTAACATAATTAGGGAAGTCAACAATCCAGTTCATTAAGAAGTCAATAGTAATCATCCGTGAGTCATTTAGGCTCGTAACTATTTATCATAAATCATGAAAGAATACAAACAGTGAATGGTTATTCAATCTATCCCCATTAATTTGGTATCAAAGTTGATCAGTTAGCAAATAATGATGTTTCTCATTTCACCCTTTCAATTGTCTTAATGTGTACATATAATTAATTTCATTACATATTAACCATATCGATTGCATAATTGGCCTATGAGGATCTGTAGGGCCATGATCATTGGCAATTCACATTACACAATATGTTTGAAGTGTGCGCTCCAAGCTGCACTCCGCGGTAATAACTATAAGCAATAACTGATGGCCCACTCCCCCCATCGCCACAGATAGCTCAGATGAAAGGTAACAGAGTCGGTGGATTTACATGGATTCATGGACGCACAGAACTTCTGTATTAGACAGAGTTAAGGAACAGAAAGCAGCGAGATCAGGTGATGGCAATTTCCTCCTTTTATGGAGTTGAGATATGTTGGACATTTCCACCTGACCCAATTAAAGCGCCCCTGGCCCAGCTGAGAAAGTGGCAATGAATTAAAGGATTATTCCACCAACTCCATGGGCCTTTTCTACACTTATCCTACTCCTCCTCTGTTCCTCTGGTGATGGAGATTTAATCCAGGCCCTGCAGTGCCTAGCTCCACTCCCATTCCCCAGGCACTCTCATTTGTTGACTTATGTAACCGTAAAAGCCTTGGTTTCATTTATGTTAACATTAGAAGCCTCCTCCCTAAGTTTGTTTTATTCACTGCTTTAGCACACTCTGCCAACCCAGATGTCCTAGCCGTGTCTGAAAAGCCTGACATTTCCATCCCTAACTATAACATTTTCCGACAAGATAGAATTGCCAAAGAGGGCAGAGTTAGCCTGCAGAGTTCTGTCTTACTATCCAGATTTGTGCCCAAACTATTTGAGCTTCTACTTTTAAAAATCCACCTTTCCAGAAACAAGTCTCACCTTTGCCGCTTGCTACAGACCACCATCTACCCCCAGCTGTACCATATGTGTATTGATTGCCCCCCATCTATCTTCAGAGCTCCTACTGTTAGGTGACCTAAACTGGGACATGCTTAACACCCCAGCCATCCTACAATCTAAACTTGATGCCCACAATCTTACACAAATTATCAATGAACCTACCAGGCACAACCCCAGATCTGTAAACATGGGGACCCTCATAGATATCATCCTAACCAACCTGCCCTCCAAATACACCTCTGCTGTCTTCAACCGGGATCTCAGCGATCACTGCCTCATTGTCTTTGTCCGTAATGGGTCTGCGGTCAAACCCCCACCCCTCATCCCTGTCAAACGCTCCTTAAAACACTTCAGCGAGTTGGACTTTCTAATTGACATGGCCCGGGTATCCTGGAAGAATATTGACCTCATTCAGTCTGTAGAGGATGCCTGGTTATTCTTTAAAAGTGCTTTCCTCACCATCTTAAATAAGCATGCCCAATTCAAAAAATGTAGAACCTGTAACAGATATAGCCCTTGGTTCACTCCAGACCTGACTGCCATTGACCAGCACAAAAACATCCTGTGGCATACTGCATTAGTATCGAATAGCCCCCGCGATATGCAACTTTATTTAGGAACCAATAAATACACAGGCAGTTAGGAAAGCAAAGGCTAGCTTTTTCAAACAGAGATTTGCATCGAAAAAGTTCTGGGACACTGTAAAGTCCATGGAGAATAAGAGCACCTCCTCCCAGCTGCCCACTGTACTGAGGCTAGGAAACACTGTTACCACTGATAAATCTGATTGAGAATTTCAATAAACATTTTTCTACGGCTGGCCATGCTTTCCACCTGGCAACCCCTACCCCGGTCAACAGCCCTGCAACCCGCACGGCAAATTGCCCAAGCCTCCCCATTTCTCCTTTATCCATATCCAGATAGCTGATGTTCTGAAAGAGCTGCAAAATCTGGACCCCTACAAATCAGCCGGGCTAGACAATCTGGACCCTCTCTTTCTACAGGTATCTGCCAAAATTGTTGCAACCCCTATTACTAGCCTGTTCAACCTCTTTTTCGTATCATCTGAGATCCCCAAAGATTGGAAAGCTGCCGCGGTCATCCCCCTCTTCAAAGGGGGACACACTACACCCAAACTGCCACTGACCTATATCTATAAAGCCCTGCCTTTCTAAGGTATTTCGAAAGCCAAGTTAACAAACAGATAACCGACCATTTTGTATCCCACCATACCTTCTCCGCTATGCAATCTGGTTTCCAAGCTGGCCATGGGTGCACCTCAGCCACGCTCAAGGTCCTAAACGATATCATAACCACCATCGATAAGAGACAATACTGTGCAGCTGTATTCATCGACCTGGCCAAGGCTTTTGACTCTGTCAATCTTCAAATTCTTATTGGCAGACTCATCAGCCTTGGTTTCTCAAATGACTGCCTCGCCTGGTTCACCAACTACTTCTCAGACAGAGTTCAGTGTGTCAAATCAGAGGGCCTGTTGTCCGGACCTCTGGCAATCTCTATGGGGGTGCCACAGGGTTCAATCTGGGACTACTGCCAACTTTTTTTAATAATACTCTGCATACATCAATGATGTCGCTCTTGCTGTTGGTGATTCTCGGATCCACCTCTACGCAGAAGTGACAAGATTTTGTATGCTTCTGGCCTTCTTTGAACACTGTGTTAACCAACATCCAGACACCGCTTCAATGCCACACAGGATTCCTTCCGTGACCTCCAACTGCTCTTAAATGCAAGTAAAACTAAATGCATGCTCTTCAACCAATAAGGTAGTTAAACACCTGCCCGCCCGTCCAGCATCACTACCCTGGACAGTTCTGACTTAGAATATGTGGACAACTACAAATACCTAGGTGTCTGGTTAGACTGTAAACTCTCCTTCCAGACTCAAAGCATCTCTCAAAATTACATCTAGGTTGGCTTCCTATTTCACAACAAAGCATCCTTCACTCATGCTGCCAAACATACACTCGTAAAACTGACTATCCTTCCGATCCTTGACTTTTGCGATGTAATTTACAAAATAGCCTCCAACACTCTACAGCAAGGTCAGCAAATTGGATGCAGTCTATCACAGTTCCATCCGTTTTGTCACCAAAGCCCCATATACTACCCACCACTGTGACCTGTATGCTCTTTTGGCTGGCCTTCGCTTCATATTCAGTCACCAAACTCACTGGCTCCAGGTCATCTGTAAGTCTTTGCTAGGTAAAGCTCCCCAAATCTCAGCTCACTGGTCTCCAGAAGCAGCATCCACCCATAACACGCGCTCCAGGAGGTGTATTTCACTGGTCACCCCTCAAAGCCAATTCCTCCTTCCCTTCCAGTTCTCTGCTTCCCAATGACTGCTGAACTGCAAAAATCACTGAAGCTGGAATGGTCATATCTCCCTCACTAGCTTTAAGCACCAGCTGTCAGAGCAGCTGAAAATGTTCTGTAAATAACCCATCCAACTACCCACATCCCCATACTGTTATTTATTTTGCTCCTTTGCACCCCAGTATCTTTACTTGCACACTCATCTTCTGCACATCTATCAAAACAGTGTTTAATTGCTATATGTGTGTAATTATTTCACCACTATGGCATATTTATTGCCTTACCTCTCTTATCCTACCCCATTTGCACACACTGTATATAGACATTTTGTATTATTGACTGTATGTTTGTTTATTCCATGTGTAACTTGGTTACACTTTCCCAATCTTTCCCAACAAATTGCCTACGTCTTGCCTACATGTACTACCTTTTGGTCACAGGGCTAAAGCTTGTATCTTTGCTTTCACTGCTTGTCAAACATTGGGTTTTGGCATTAATTTTCCTGAAGCATTTTTTGAACGTCCTCATTGTAAATCAAAGATTTATGGATATATATTGCAGATTATTGAAAAAATGAATGTACTGTGTAAATGTTATATTACTGTCATCTGATGAAGATTTCAAAAGGTTAGTGAAATGATTTTTTTAAAATCCTGAAGTTTGTTGAAATTGCATATTTTTTCCTACTTGGCTATGCTAATGAGCTATGTCTGCGGTGGTGGTTTGACATAAATATGTGCATTTGCTATGTTTTCACCGTAAAACATTTTAGAAATCTGAATTGTTGCCTGGATTCACAACGAGTGTAGCTTTAATTCAATTCCCTGCATGTCATATTTTAATGAACGTTTGAGTTTTAACTAATACTATTAGCATTTAGCGTAGCGCTTTGCATTTCAGAGCTCTAGATGGGACGCCTGCGTACCAGGTAGGAGCAAGAGGTTAACTCTGGCACTAAAAATCTTTCTGTATTTCAATGTAAAGTATCTGTTTAATAATACTTCCTGTTGACCTGACCAGTGACCTCAACTCTGATCATGCTGTGCACTATGTAGCAAGTTCAGATGCCAGGGGTTCACAGAAACCGGATGATATAACCTAGAGGATTTAGGGAGAAGGGGAGAGAGGGATGAAGTGAAGGAGAGAGACTGTTATTGAGAAAATAAGGTAGTTAAAGTGCCTGCCTTCAACAGGAATCTGTGTGTGTGGCCTCACCTGAAACTGGGAATTTAATAACTGCAGTTTACATAGCTAAGTAAAAGGAAGAATACTCTTATTGAAAAGTGGATGGCTCTCAAAAGAGCCTTAGGTTGTGCATAGTGTAGTCTATGGTGTTGCAAGGGTACAGCACCCTCTTCAAAGAAGGAGGCCGGTGAAGATCTCCCGCACACAGATTGCCTCTTTTGCTGCATTGTTGGACCCCATCATTAAAACATCCTGCAGAGCAGCAGGCTTCTCCTCTGGCACAAGGTGGTTTGGGGCTCTTTGCTGCCTAAGGGCCTGGAACTTGCTAATCTGGGAGGGAATTCCCAAGTTTATCAAGATATTTTGCAGGAGAATGCTAGGACTAAAAAAAAAATGCAGGATGGATTCTCAACAGAAGTTTTCAATGCAACAGGAAAACAACCCAAAACACAGAAGTAAATCAACAACAGAATAGCTTCAACAGAAAAATATACGCCTTCTAGAGTGGCCCAGTCAGAGTCCTGACCTCAAATGTGCAATTGGAATGCTGTGGCATGACCTCAAGGGAGCAGTTCACACCAGACATCCCAAGAATATTGCTGAACTGAAACAGATTTGTAAAGAGGAATGGTCCAAAATTCCTCCTGACCGTTGTGCAGGTCTGATCCGCAACTACAGAAAATGTTTGGTAAAGGTTATTGCTGCCAAAGGAGGGTCAACCAGTTATTAAATCAAGGGTTCACATACTTTTTCCACCCTGCACTGTGAATGTTTACACGGTGTGTTCAATAAAGACATGAAAACATATAATTGTTTGTGTGTTATTAGTTTAAGCAGGCTGTGTTTGTCTATTGTTGTGACCTAGATGGAGATCAGATCAAATTCTTGCCACTGTATGTTAGCAGCACATTTGAGTTAGCCTGCACTGTGGCTAGTTAGCTAGTAATGCATCATGTTTTTTACATTTTCAAAATGTATTTACTTACTAATATTCTCCCAACCATGTGGACGATTGGAAACAGGGCAGCAAAGCTAGCTAATTTGTCCTGGTACCTAAACATGGGCTATTATTTTACCTGAAATGCTCAAGGTCCTCTACTCCGACAATCAAACACCTCTTAAGGATCAAACCCCTTTTTTTGCAATTTTCTCATGAAAGACATACCCAAATCTAACTGCCTGTAGCTCAGGACCAAAGGAAGGATATGCATATTATTGATACCATTTTAAGGGAAACAATTTGAAGTTTGTGGAAATGTGAAATTAATGTCAGAGGAATGTAACAACATTTCTGGCAAAAGATAATACAAAGAAAAAGGCATTTTTTGAAAGGTGGGAAACTTGTGCCCCACCTTTGACAACATCCTTTGAATGTTTTGCAGAGCGCTAAATTCAAAAGACAAAAATCCTTTATTAAATCATTCATGAAAATAAAAGTGTCTTACATTGTTTAAAAGCCTAACTCCTTTTTAATCCAGCCGCTTTGTCAGATGTCAAAAAGGCTTTACAGCAAAAGCATACCATGCGATTATCTGAGGACAGCGCCCCGCATACACCAGCATTAAAAATATTGTCCAAATCAGCAGATGCGTCACAAAAATCAAAAATAGAGATAAAATAAATCACTTACCTTTGAAGATCTTCCTGTTTGCAATCCCAATGGTCCCAGCTAACAACAAATGGTCGTTTGTTCGAAAAAATATTTTATATCCCAAAAACTTGTCAGTTTAGTTGGCGCCTTTGATTCAGTAATCTCACCCCCCAGCCACATCTTCAACATGCAGACAAAGCAATCCCAAAGGTTACAGGTAAACTTTGTCCAAACAGCCAAACAACGTTTCTAATCAATCCTCAGGTACCCTAATATGTAAATAAACGAAAATTTCAGATGGAATGTCATGTTCAATATCAGGGATAAATAAGGTAGTTATATGCCCATCAGGGTCAAGTGGCTGAGCAGCAAGACTACAGTCAAAATGAGAGCCACCTTGAAAAACTACAACTAAAAACAAATAAATAAATAAAAACAGCCTGAAACCCTTTCTAAAGACTGTTGACATCTAGTGGAAGCCATAGGAACTGCAATCTGGGAGGAATTCCTTTGAATATTCCATAGACAAGCATTTGAATGGCCTGTGACCTCAAAATGAGGCTGAAGCCAGGTGTGGCCTGTGATCAGGAAATGAAGGTACAGACTGTGGTGGAGCCTCTGGAAAATACAAAAATAATGTGAGGTCAATAAAAGTAGTGCCAATCATGTTGGAGGTCAATTAAATAATCAAAACGTATTTATGCTTTACATACCAAGTGATGTCATCGATTCCTTGTAGAGATGCCACATCGCTGCTAGTGTCACATGGGATGGCAGCAGCTTTCCACCGAAGTGTTTGTGTCCTGGTGATATTATTGCATTATCCTCTGTGTAGTTGTTGATTAAGTTCACAACTTGCTGCAAGTCCTCATGCTTGCTTGGGCCAGCTCTCTTTTCGATGGGAGGCATTAGACCATTCTCCATGTATGACTGGTGGAGAGTTGGGTGTGTTCTACTGATGCTGAAAGACAAATTCCAGATACAAATATTTGAGCATTATTATACGATAGCCGTAATCACCGTCAGACATACCTGGCTAACTTGATGGGTCATGTACGCCCCCTGCTGGAGAAGACCGATTTTGGGTTGTTTTACCTCTCGCTTCTTCTGTTCCTTGATCGGTTACACTGCAAAATGACTGCAGTAAAAAAATATTTGCAGCATACTGCACTCTGACTGTAATCTTTTTTCGTAAGGGTGGGATCGGTTGCTTGTCTCCCGAGTGGATCTATTTTACTTACCCTTTGGAAACATCACTCGGTATGCAGAGCAGTAGTTTGCAGATTTATCACTAACCCGTACTAATACCACAAGGCGGCAGCCTTTCACTGTGAAGACAGGCAACACAGCCCATCACCATCATACACTAAGTATGGTAATAGAAAATGTCTAATCAGTCTGTAATTGACAGACATTGATTAATCTAAAATGGCAAGAATATAATTTGATTAATTTGTTAAATCCAAATATTTATTATGTGTATTAACCTTAACTGCTATGCATTAGCCTACATGTTGTCCTCCCTCCATCCAGCCAACCAGATGACAAAGGGGGTTATCTACTTCAAAACACTGTTCTACCGCTCCATCAGTTTTGAGGTTATTGTTTGTACCAACACAACCCCAGCTGCCTGTGAAGGACATATACCCCATATTTGAAATGCAATGTTTTTATAACACAGATAATTTGACTCTGTACGCTGGTGCGATCTTGCATATAGGGCTGTGTTCTTGTACATCTGTGCACACAGTGTTAGACCCGAGCTGTACTGTATGTAACAAAATAATGTACCCAGTAAAGAGATGGCAAAATGTGCCTTCATAAGCACAGCTGTTGGTGTCTAAAAATACTGATTAAGTTTGTTAGAGCACTCTTAAAAAGATGATTGTTAAGGAATTGTGAAGAGATGGTTAAGACAGTGCTTAAATTAATCAATCATGGATGAAGGCCATCAAATAAAAAAATGTCCATCAAGAGAACCTAAATTTAACAGGTAGTGAAAATATATTTACTTTCATTTCCCCACCTCTTAACTGTGTTTTTCTACTAGGAGGGTGAGTGTCTAGCAAGGGGTTGCAGCCAGCCTGGACACCCCTTGGGCACTCATGCTGGAGACAAGGCAGTCTGTCCTTCTTGCTCTGCTTACTCACAGGTCTGTCAGCACATTTAATAGTACTGGAGAAGGCACTATCAACACTTGTAGGTTGCCAACGGTAAGCCTTGTGTTCTATACCGAACCAAAATATAAATGCAACATACAACCATTTCAACGATTATACTGAGTTACAGTTCATATCAGGAAATGTCAATTGAAATGAATTCATTAGGCCCTAATCTTTGGATTTCACATGACTGGGCTGGGGCACAGCCATGGGTGGGCCTGGGAGGGCATAGGCTGACCCACTGGGGAGCCAGGCCCAGCCAATCAGAATAAGTTTCCCCCCAAGAAGGGCTTTAATACAAACAGAAAAACTCCTCCGTTTCACCCACGTACATATTTCCATCAATCTCAATTTCTTCTTCTTTCCTTGCCATGATTGAATTTATTTTTCTTTGTGATGTGGACTGGTTTCTCTCCAGTTGCTTTGTAGATGGCAAAATGCATGTCTCTCTGTCTGACTTCAGCTTCGCTAGAGAGGACAGCAGAACTCTGAAAATTCTTCTGGATGCCTTCCGCTTTCAAACATGGACATATCAAAAGTGAGATTATAAAATAATTTATGAAAAAAGTCACACATTCCTAACATCATATACTATATCTGTGGTGGCCTATCAGTAAAGACCCATGGCCATAGTTATCACTGCTACTTGTTGCCTTATTGTTGTGTTGCAGGTTTATATTAACTGTACCTTGAGAGCAGCTTTTGCATCTAGCTCTATAACTGCTGTCAACAAAGACTACACATATAACCTGTCTATATCCAGGTGAGGGGGAAGGTACAGTATGGAGGTATTTTTTTAGCATACTGTAGCCTACAAGTGTACATTTATTTATTTTGATGATCTATGAAATATGTGTAACCAGAACAGAAATAAATATTTGCATCATTTAGGAATTTTCACCAAGTACAGTCCCCTGTTGTGAAGCGTTACTTATTGACATTTTGCCTCAATGTCTCCATTGCATCAGATACCAGAAGCCTCATGCTGGGACCTGCAATCATAAGAGCTACAGTTCAAGGCTCTGAGACCGTAGACAGACGCACAATGGAGCAGTGTAAGTACAGTGCACCGAGGGGCTTTTCTGGCCATGTGTTCAAAGTCAGGTTTATATAATGGCTTGGTTCTTCCCAGTAAGCATGGTTGTGAACGTATCTATTGAGTTTCTCCATTTGCCAGTGATTTGTCTATTTTGTTAGACTGGTTTAACATGCTTTAGTCTTTCATAAACACCTGTCATAACGGACATATTGACTCATCATGCATTCCTTCATTGCAATGGTTTATAACGGCAACATGTTTGTCATTTCTGCAAGAATACGTGAAAGTGGTGTTTAAATCAGTAGTCTGGCATGGATGATCTCATCTCTCATGGCTATTGTTGTGGCCACACCATTACTATGCAGCTTGCTTCTTTTGAGCAACAGAAAGAGCCTTCTAAACAGCACAGAAGTAAAACATATTATTTTAACAAGTCCCTGCACCCAACACTTTCGGAATGTACTTATCTTGAGAAAACAAACCCCATCATTATTAGAAAATGTACATACTACTTTATTTACACAAATATTTCTCAAAAGGAGAAAAGGCAGTTTATCATAGAATGACATGAGATTTAGATATTTTAAAAGTAATATTTTTGTTAATCCACCAATAACCACTAATTCACGGTGTTAAATAACACTGTGAGAACAATATTGTTTTGTGAACAAAGGGTTAATTTTGGCGTAGTAGTGGTAGCAACAAAGTCGACTACAAAATCCACAATGTTACGCGCTATGGGCTAGCTAGCAAACGTAGCTACACACAAAACTAAAGACAATATCAGCATGTAACGTAGCTAGTTAACTGTAAAATGGCCTAAAAACTACACTATCAATTTAAGAGTCTACGATCTCACCACGTTCAACCTGCAGATCGATGTGCCTCAAAGAATGGAGTATAACATTCGCAACGGCAGATATACTTTTGAGATGGGGAACGCTGACCAAGCTACACCAAGGAGCCGCGCGGTGCATTCTGGGCAATTCTGCGATAAGACGCGCTCTCCTTCAAGGAGTGAATGGGAGTCTATTGGGCACTAGCTAAAATAACTACATTAGCACGAATTTCTATAAGATCTTTGGCAACAGCACCATGCAATGCACCCTGGACAAGAGGCAAATATGAACAATATGCTAGACCATTCGTCATATTAAACATTTCTCGAGGTAGAAATATCGCAAAAATATGATCCATCACTCATTCGAACGAAGACATCCTCCCGAGTTGTGACGTCAGACAGTATTACAGTCTGACATGTATGATAGACATTTTCGCGTTATAAAAGTTGTATTCCTATTAACTTCCAGTGTAGTGAGAGGGACTTTATCACAGTGCTACGTAATACCGGCCACATGTCTGTCTGCTTGAACGCCAATAACTCGGATACACATGAAAAGACCCAGGGAATCGATAGAACATCTCTCGGATGCACCAAAAAAAAAAAACATTCAAAATGGGCGAACCTTTCATTTAAATCACACATTTGATGCCTGGAAATGAATATGAGCTGGTTTCCCAGACCCACATTGAGCCTACTTGAAAATAAATACAGTAACGTTAGATTTAACAGGAATGTCCGCGTTACCAGACCCAGATTATTTTCCTTTGAGCCGCAATCATTCCGCACACATTTTGGAATGGTCAGAGATGATCAGCCTTTGAGCCTCAATCATACCTTTTGTTTAGTGCATTAATCTTATTACAGGGCCTTCTACCCACTCAACACAGCTGACTAGCAATTTGTAGGCAAACAGCTTTTTATTACACATGTTCCAGTTTTCAATATAAATACATTAAACATTGGGTTAAAACATTTACATTGACTTTCAAAAAATATTTACATCATAAAAAAAGTACAATTATAACTTCCATTCAGTAATGTCACATATGTAAAGGGCACTGTAAATTAAGTGGCTTTGTTCAACCAGGGAATGGTCTGAGACAATTACTGGGCACTTCTTTTCAAGGACACAGATGCCAGACTAGCAGATAGGAGCAGTCCTAGCCCTAAAAAGAAATGAGATATTTTAGACAAAGCATTGAGTCAATAGAGCAGTTATCTAAATAGTGAAACTATAGTTTACTCACATTCAAAGACAACCACAAACTGTATAGCCATATGAGTAAGACTTTGATTAAAAGATGGGACATTTTTTTCTTAATGGGTTTAAGAGAATCACGTATGAATTGTAGATACCTTGGGTAGGCATTCAACTTAGTCATTTTGAAATTGTAATAACTCCTCTTTTCTTCTTGAGTCTTCTCCTGTCTGGTAGGAGCTATGCAACATTTTCAAATAATGAAATTGTGTCAGGATTATCATGTTTACAAATAATAGTGCTGTAAGGAAATACAGTAGATTGGCATACATAATCACAGTATTTTAGTGCTTAGTTTGGTAGCTGTGTTCCAGTGTGGTAGTCAGCTGGTCAGTTTAGCACGGTGTATGGTAGGTCTAGCTTCCTAGCCACCTCCCTTTTGAACAACATACTCCATTCTCTTTTTCAATTCCAATATCTCTGTCCGAGAGTGCATTAGGAAAGGATTTCCCAACTTCCTTGATTTTTCAACACCCAGCAGGAAAGACAAAGCTTTAGCGGAATGGACAAAAACAGGCAAAGGCAACTATGGCGTGTACAGTAGCATGTTGAAGTATCCAGCAAAAAGTTTGATCATGCAAATCACAGGTATCATAGGGAATACATGAATATGAAACGCCAGACTGAATGTTAGTTCATGGGTTATGTAATTCCGTAAACAGCATTGTTTAGTTCAATTAATTGGCCAGCTGTATGGCTAGTTTATCCAAATAATTCATTTGTGGATTGAATGAACTGTGTAAAGTCCATTAGCAGAAGTTGTGGTTAATGCATATATAGTTAGGAGGAAAATAATATCTGTGATTCAGTTGTAGGTGAAATTGTGCACTATTTTCTAGTAAGAGAAATTGTCAAATGTAGGTTCTCACCCTTTCCTCTTCTGAAAACAATAATACACGAACAGCACAAGTGTAACTGCAAAAGATAAGGAATCAATCATGAGTCCCCTGTATAATCTTCAAATGGTCAAGAGAAAGTGTAATACAAATCAGTTTTTTTTTTTTTACGTTACCTTTATTTAACCAGGCACGTCAGTTAAGAACAAATTCTTATTTTCAATGACGGCCTAGGAACAGTGGGTTAACTGCCTGTTCAGGGGAACGACAGATTTGTACCCTGTCAGCTCGGGGGTTTGAACTTGCAACCTTCCGGTCACTAGTCCAACGCTCTAACCACTAGGCTACCCTGCCACCCCGACCCTGGTAACATTGGAAAGTCAGCAGTTTGACTAGGCCTACTAGTGTAACAGATCAAATCATGTGAAGGAAACTCTTGATGGGTCACAGAAGGGAATGTTTACCCCAGTACAGTATACAGCAAAGAATCCAGTTTAGTTAGAACACATCCTTACTACATCGGGCACGTGAGTAGTCCGCATGTTGATTTTGTCCATCCACACTAGACGCGATCAGGACGCCAGGTTGAAATATCAAAACAAAATCTGAACTATATTAACTTTGGGACAGGTCGAAACACATGAAACATTCATGGACAGTTAGCTAGCTAGTTAATGGTTATCTGTAGGAGACAGATGGCTTTGGAATGTGTTGGGTGGACGGGAGGAAGTCACATAATATAATAATATATGCCATTTAGCAGACGCTTTTATCCAAAGCGACTTACAGTCATGTGACTGCGATAGGGAAAGCGGATGGACATTGTGGATTAGGTGAAGGAGGGGTTGAGGTCAGGTCAGATCGCCCTGAAGTGAGAAATTATGGTTTATTACCCTCTTCCTGTCAAACCATAAGATGTAAGGATCGGAGAGAAGGAGGAGTGCCTAAAGTGATAGATATATATATATACACAATTTGGTGGTAGAAACATGTTTGTCTGAATCCAGCTTTATCGACCCTTTGGGAAGAATTAAACTTGGTTAAGCTTCTCTAGTATCAGTGAGTTATTTACTCTGAAAATTAGAACCTAATACTAGTAATATGTCCTTGTTCAGTCTTCTGTGTATTTTATATGGTGGTTGGCAACCAATTTTAAGGCGCATTACCACAACCGACTGGAGTGTGGACCTCATTCCTCTTTCAGTCACCCCCGTGCGTATATGCTCCAAAAACCAATGAAGAAATGGGAGTGGCGGGACTTGCAAGAACCAAGTTCTATTTTAGTGCCTGGCTACACAGATGCTTGTTCACACATGCAAGTAGTTTGGATGAAATTATAGAAGTTATTCAATGTCTAAATGTATTTATCAATGCTCGCACATGTAACCTGGGCGGTGTGGTCAGCATGTTAAATTCAAAAGCCTATTGGACAAATTTTTACCAGACATATCTCACTCTAATTTGTGATGGTTTCAAATGATATATTTCTTACCTATGACTATGACGATCACAATTCCCACGACTGCTGCATTCCCTGAAAGACAGTCAGTATTGTTTGGCCAAATGGGAGATGGAAAAATCTATAACGACAAAATAATCACTTGAATAATCTTACTTGTAGCTGCGTTGATGTCATGTTCACCAATACCATGAGGTCTCCCTGAAACTGCAAATACAAAATTATTACCATGGTCTAGACTCTAGAGAAGTCTAACATGGATGATTCAATTGATCATCAAGCCCTTGATTACACTGGGCTAGATTTACTTGGATTTGCTCTACCTTGTATTGTGGGTGGAACAGTCGATGTTATTGATGCTGATGTTGGTTTCAAAAGAATGTCATTGACATCTATGAAATAGAAATGCACAATGGTTATTATGTGTTGCACCTTTATGCAGTGCTGTCATTTTTGTTTATATGTGTACACCTAGTGCTATGGCCACTGATGCAGACCTTTGGAATATCTACATTTTAAAAATAAATTGATATAGCCTACACCATCACAACCAATCCATTTATTTTAGACAGGTCTACAGAAACATGATATGAAGAGTATATTCAGAAGAACAGAACAGCATACTCTGACTTGTCCTTATGTTAAGCCCTGATCTGGCTATGCCATATGACTGTGGGCAAGACTACTAATTTAGCAGACAAGATTTGCTTTATATTCTGTGGCATTATTTTATAGTATGAAGAATACAATTGAACATAGCTGAAGAGAAACAATATTTTCAATGATTTGCGGGATTTGCAACTATTCTGTGTTGAGTGGTTAAGAAACAAGTCCTCCTACAGTTGAAGTCGGAAGTTTACATACACCTTAGCCAAATGCATTTAATTAAACTCAGTTTCACAATTCCTGACATTTAATCCTCGTAAACATTCCCAGTCTTAGGTCAGATAAGATCACCACTTTATTTTAAGAATGTGAAATGTCAGAATAATAGTAGAGAATGATTTATTTCAGGTTTTATTTTTTTCATCATATTCCCAGTGGGTCAGAGGTTTACACACACTCAATTAGTTTTTGGTAGGATTGCCTTTAAATTGTTTAACCTGGGTCAAACGTTTCAGGTAGCCTTCCACAAGCTTCCCACAATAAGATGGGTGGATTTTGGCCCATTCCTTTGGTTTGTAGTCCTTTGCTCGCACACACTTTTTCAGTTCTGTCCACAGATTTAAGGGATTGAGGTCAAGGCTTTGTGATGGCCATTCCAATACCTTGACTTTGTCAAGCCATTTTGCCAGAACTTTGAAAGTACGCTTGGGGTCATTGTCCATTTGGAAGACCTATTTGCAACAAAGCTTTAACTTTCTGACTGATGTCTTGAAATGTTGCTTCAATATATCCACATAATGTTCCTTAATCATGATACCATCTATTTTGTGAAGTGCACCAGTCCCTCCTGCAGCAAAGCACCCCCAAAACTTGATGCTGCCACCCCCGTGCTTCATGGTTGAGATGGTGTTCTTCAGCTTGCAAACATCCCCCTTTTTCCTCCAAACATAACTATGGTCATTATGGCAAAACAGTTCTATATTTGTTTCATCAGACCAGAGAACATTTCTCCAAAAAGTACAATCTTTGTCCCCATGTGCAGTTGCAAACCGTAGTCTGGCTTTTTTATGGCGGTTATGGAGCAGTGGCTTCTTCCGTGCCGAATGGCCTTTCAGGTTATGTCAATATAGGACTTGTTTTACTGTGGATACAGATACTTTTGCACCCGTTTCCTCCTGCATCTTCACAAGGTCCTTTGCTGTTGTTCTGGGACTGATTTGCAGTTCTCGCCAACAAAGAGCGTTCATCTCTAGGAGACAGAACGAGTCTCCTTCCTGAGCGGTATGACAGCTGTGTGGTCTCATGTGTTTATACCTGCGTACTATTGTTTGTACAGATGAACGTGGTTACATTTTTTCTTGAGAATTGGCTGATTTCTTTTGCCTTTCCCATGATGTCAAGCAAAGAGGCACCGAGTTTGAAGGTAGGCCTTGAAATACATCCACAGGTACACCTCCAATTGACTCAAATGATGTAAATTAGCCTATCAGAAGCTTCAACATCATTTTCTGGAATTTTCTAAGCTGTTTAAAGGCACAGTACACTTAGTGTATGTAAACTTCTGACCCACTGGAATTATGATAGAGTGAATTAACTTATGGCAGGGGGGGGGGCAGTATTGAGTATCTTGGATGAATAAATTGCCCAAAGTAAATGGCCTGCTCCTCAGTTGCTAATATATGCATATTATTATTAGTATTGGATAGAAAACTCGAAAGTTTCTAAAACTGTTTGAATGATGTCTGTGAGTATAACAACTCATATGGCAGGCAAAATCCTGAGGAGAAATCAAAACAGGAAGTGAGAAATCTGAGCTTGGTATGTATTCACCAAGGTTCCCATTGAAATCTGAGATATTAATGTTACTTTCTAGGGCTTCCAATAGATGTCAACCGAAATATTAATTATTGAATGAGATTAACTGGCAGTCAACAATTTTCTGATCACGCGCATTCCTCATGGTATCCACTTGCGTTCCATTGCTCATCAAGACACAAAGGAATACTCCGGTTGGAACTTTATTGAAGCCATATGTTAAAAACATCCTAATGATTGATTCTGTACTTTTTGAAATGTTTCTTCGACCTGTAATATAACCTTTAAGTTTTTGTCCGCCGTAACGCTGACCAGAATTAGCGTTTGGATATATATACCAAACGCGCTAACAATAGGAGGAATTTGGAAATAAATAACGGACATTATCGAACAAAACAAACATTTATTGTGGACATGGGATTCCTGGAGTGCTTTCTGATGAAGATCAAAGGTGAGGGAATATTTATGTAATTTCTTGTTTATGTTGACGCCAACATGGCGGCTATTGTGACTATTTCTTCTGAGCGCAGTCTCAGATTATTGCATGGTTTGCTTATTTGTTTTTTTGAAATTCACAGCGGTTGCATTAAAGTTTTCCTGTTAGAAGATAACAGATTATTTTAATACAATGGGTAAATTGTTTTCATTGTGTTCAATGGTGTTATTTGCCCCCTAGTGGCGCTTTCTGGTATAATTCAACGCATGTGTTCAGAACTTGTTTATCATCTACATTTATGATGAGTATCTTTCAATGTTGTTATTTCTTGTGGCTTCAGCCTTGGAAAAATCACAAGCATTTAGCTATGTTTTTGTTATTGAACTAGTTTCTTAATGTCAATGTTGCTCACAATGTAATGCCTTTTGTGTATTTTGATAATGAACTTTATCAAACAAAAAATATACATACTGTATTTTGTTATGTTTCTAGTGTAATATGCTTTGTTAGTCTACATAGATGGTTATACATTATTAGATAATGATGAAGATCAATTAGGTTAGGTTTGATCATGCCAGATGCATGGTACCTTAATTCTTTCCAAATTTGTGCTTTTCAGTGGAACTGCTATCTTTGGCTGAAAAAATTTTATTGAAGACTTGTTTGCTATCTGTCTTGTTTTGTGGTGACCTCAAGGGCAGAATAACTATAATTCCATGTGTAGAACTTGTATTATCATCTACATTTATGATGAGTATTTCTGATGAATGATGTGGCTATGCAAAAATCACTGGATGTTTTTGGAACTAGTGAATGTAATGCCCCAATGTAAACTCATATTTTGATAAATATGAACTTTATCAAACAAAACATACATGTATTGTGTAACATGAAGTCCTATGAGTCATCTGATGAAGATCAAAGGTTAGTGATTAATTCTCTCCATTTGTGCTTTTTGGGACTGCTATCTTTGGCTGGAAAAAATGGCTGTGTTTGTCGTTTGGTGGTGACCTAACAATCGTTTGTGGTGCTTTTGCTGTAAAGCATATTTGAAATCAGACACTGGTGGGATTAACAACAAGATAGCCTTTTGATGTTTTGAATTTGGCACCCTGCACTTTCACTGGCTGTTGTCATATCGATCCCTTTAAACGGGAGTTGCAAAGAAAAAGCCATATCTCTGTCCAATGGCTGTTCTTTTGCCTATCTTAATCTTTGTTTTATTTGGCCAGTCTGAGATATGGCTTTTTCTTTGCAACTCTGCCTAGAAGGCCAGCATCCCGGAATCTCCTCTTCACTGTTGACGTTGAGACTGGTGTTTTGTGTGTACTATTTAATGAAGCTGCCAGTTGAGCACTTGTGAGGAGTCTGTTTCTCAAACTAGACACTATGTACTTGTCCTCTTGCTCAGTTGTGCACTGGGGCCTCCCACTCTTTCTATTCTGGTTCAGCACAACAGTTTTCAGCTATGCTACCATATTTGTAAAATGGTTTTCTAATGATCAATTAGCCTTTTAAAATGATACACTTGGTTTAGCTACGAACACAACGTGCCACTGGAACACAGGAGTGATGGTTGCTTACAAAAATGGGCCTCTGTACACCTATGTAGATATTCCATTTAAAAAATCTTCTGTTTCCAGCTACAATAGTCATTTACAACATTAATGTCTACACTGTATTGCTGATCAATATGTTAATTTAAATGGACAAAAAAAAGCTTTTGAATGGTAGTGTATGCCAGTTAGGCACTACACTGGTTGTAAAGCTGATTAATGTGCTTAATTTTAAGAATGTATTTGGCCACTTACCAAAACATAGGCCTAGGTGTGCGACTATGATTTTAAGAAGTCGCAGTTTCTTGCCTTACTGCACACAAGCTGGGCATCATTCACAAGTGATAGGCTAATATTGTCACCCAATCAGACTGTTCTTGATTTAATCTAGTCTTTACATACAGTGCATGCGGAAGTATTCAGACCCCTTGACATTTTCCACATTTTGTTACAGCCCTATTCTAAAATGGAAATAATTCCCCCCCCTCTCAATCTACACACACTATCCCATATAATGACAAAGCAAGAACAGGTTAAAATGTTTTGCAAATGTATAAAAAATAAAAAACTGAAATCACATTTTCATAAGAATTCAGACCCTTTACTTTGGCAGGGATTACAGCCTCTAGTAGTCTTTGGTATGATGCTACAAGCTTGGCACACCTTTATTTGGGGAATTTCTCCCATTCTTCTCTGCAGATCCTCCCAAGCTCTGTCAGGTTGGATTGGGAGTATAGCTGCACAGCTATTTTCAGGTCTCTCCAGAGATGTTCAATTGGGTTTAAGTCCGGGCTCTGGCTGGGCCACTCAAGAACATTCAGAGACTTGACCCGAAGCCACTCCTGCATTGTCTTGGCTGTGTGCTTAGGGTCATTGTGCTGTTCAAAGGTGAACCTTCACCCCAGTCTGAGATCCTGGCCAGGTTTTCATCAAGGATCTCTAATTTGTGCCATTCATCTTTCCCCCGATCCTGACCAGTCTCCCAGCCTCTGCCACTGAAAAACATCCCCACAGCATGATGCTGCCACCACCATGCTTCCCGGTAGGGATGGTGCCAGGTTTCCTCCAAACGTGATACTTGGCATTCAGGCCAAAAGAGTTCAATCTTGGTTTCATAAGACCAGAGAATATTTTTTCTCATGATCAGTCCATTAGGTGCCTTTTGGAAAACTCCAAGCGGGCTGTCATGTGTCTTTTACAGAGTATTGGCTTCGGTCTGGCCACTCTACCAGGCATGATTGGTGGAGAGCTGCAGAGATGGGAGAACCTTCCTGAAGGACAACCATCTCCACAGAGGAACTCTGGAGCTCTGTCAGAGTGACCATCAGGTTCTTGGTCACCTCCCTGACAAAGGCCCTTTTCCCCCCCGATTGCTCAATTAAACCGGACGGACGATCTAGGAAGACTCTTGGTGGTTCCAAACTTCCTCCATTTAAGAATGATGGAGGACACTGTTCTTGGGGACCTTCAATGCTGCAGAAATGTTTTGGTACTCTTCCCCAGATCTGTGCCGACACAATCCTGTCTAGGCACTCTACAGACAATTCCTTCGACATCATGGCTTGGTTTTCTCTCTGACATGCACTGTCGACTGTGGGACCTTATATAGACAGGTGTGCCTTTCCATATCATGCCTAATGAATTGTATTTACCACAGGTGGACTCCAAGTTGTAGAATATTTCATAGCAAAGGGTCTGAATATTTAGGTAAATAAGGTATTTCTGTTAATGTTTTATTAAAAACTGTTTTTTTGCTTTGTCATTATGGGGTATTGTCTGTAGCTGTAACCTAACACAATGTGGAAAAAGGGAAGGGGTCTGAATACTTTCCGAATGAACTGTATACTAAATAATGTGTGAAATTTGTTTTGACTCATAATGGACCATTATCACGCACCGGTCTCAAAACAGGGGCAGGGGAAAACAATACATGTTGTCGATGCACTTATATAGCTAATAGAGGACGCTTTTCCTGTGCCAGCCAGGTAGGTTATACTTCTGTTGCTTCCCTTTACAATGTGCTTAATATTAGGAACGTTGAAATAAATAGTAGTTCTAGCCTATAGAAAGCTGATGGGATACTCTTTTTAAGAGGCCATCACTCAGTTCTCATGCATTTGCATAGCCTATAAAAATGTTAAGCAACATGCTCTCATGAAGTGTTTAATTAGATTTTCGATTACATTTGCATTGATGTCAGTGATTAGAGGGACAATAGAGTGCTGAGTATTAGGCAGTTAGCAAGTTTGGAAGGCTACTAATGACCATCAGCAGCAGAGCTTGGAGAAGCCTAATTACTGTGACTAAACGGTCAAGTGGAATTTGGCTGCCATCATGACTCGTGATCACCAGTTTGGCAGTAATACAGTCACCGTAACAGCCCTATGTACACCAATGTTAACATTAAAGAATCACTTGAATTAGCTTGTAGCTGTGTTGGTGTCATGTTCACCAATGCTATGATGCGTCCCTGAAACTGCAAATTATTATATAATCATGGATAGGGAGTGAAAGTTATTGTCATGGTCTAGACTCTAGAGAAGTCTAACAGTTGATTCAATTGAACATCAAGCCCTTGATTACACTGGGCTAGATTTACTTGGATTTGCTCTACCTTGTATTGTGGGTGCAACAGTCGATGTTGTCATTGATGCTGATATGGTTGTTGGTTTCAAAGGAAGGTCATTGACATCTATGAAATAGAAATGCACAATGTTTATGTATTGCACATTCATGCATACACCACTGTTACATGTTACACAGAGGGATTTAAAGAAGAACGATCAATGACAATGTTCCTTATCATAGTCTGATGGTGCAACCCACTGGGCACGCAGTTGAATCAACGTTGTTTCAAAGTCATTTGTCAACCTATTGTGACATGGAATCTCTTGAAAACACGTTTACCAAAAGGAGTCACTGTTCAAGCAGCAATCGTTTAACTGTGGCTTCACATTTTACTTCAATATACCTCTTTAGTTAAGTTAGTGGCATGACATTGAATCAATGAGGTTGATTCAAACATACCATTTTACTATCAACATTGAAAGGTCAAATCAAATATGTCTAATCAAATATTAAATTAATAATAATTTCAAACACCCAATATTGACTATAGACCCTTTTCCAGTACACGACACACTGACGTCATGCACAGATGCTCGCGACACTTGGCGGCAGTAAATATAATAATATAATAATATATGCCATTTAGCAGACGCTTTTATCCAAAGCGACTTACAGTCATGTGTGCATACATTCTACGTATGGGTGGTCCCGGGGATCGAACCCACTACCCTGGCGTTACAAGCGCCATGCTCTACCAACTGAGCTAAGTCATTGCCATCTGCGCCCATTCAACAGCCTAAATTTAGGTTTTTATTACTTCTAAACAAAATGTTGGGGTTCTGATCAGCTTACAATTACGTCTTGATTATCATTTGAACAGTCTAATATTATTTTTTGCTTGTGATCTTTGCAAAATAATTATTTTGGATGCAGCAGTTGTTTGCTGGAATGGTAACGCTCATTGACATTGGCTAGCTTTTGCTACAGCCTAAGAGTCATTTTACTGGTTGAAGTTTTTAAGTTTTTAAAGTATAATGCAATTGATTTGCAATGATGACAAACATTATATTAAGCAGGACATTCATATGAGCCTTAAAATCCAATTATAATCCAAAAGTAGTGTGAAATGCACTCATAAGCAACATGTAAAGAGGCTTTTTTGCTGCCGTTCTATAAGAACTGCATCTTCTGCTGCCAACTTCCATGCATTGCCCTCGTGCAGCAATGTTTGCAAACATAGAAAGGGGTCTATAGGACAGAAAAGAGTTAACATTTCTACGTGGAATTTTCTATGAAAATTTCAACAAACATTGTTCTGATGATTATGTTGAAATTTGATTGATGTAACCTGTTAGTTAAGTAATTAATTAATTATTTAAGTTGAAGTTTTAGATCAATTACAATGCTTACAACACTGGTTGGAATAACAAACAGTACTGGTTGATTACTTTTTGCAAATCCAAATGTGTTTTCCATGTCACTCACAATAGGGTGACAAATTACATTGAAACAACGTTGATTCAACCAGCGGATGCCTGCAGTGTCTAGATGTAGGGTGTTGGCAGATCATTTATCAAACATAAATGGAATCCATACCTTTGCATTCAGGAAGGAATGAGTTGTATTCACCATCTTCTTCACACTCAATGGATTTGTTTCCAATGAGGGTGTAACCTTCATCACAGGAATACTGTATGACATCCCCATACTCTGGAAACTGTTTGTCAGGCTTCTCTGAGATCATGCCATTCATTATATCAATTGGTTCTTCACAAGTTACCACTGAGGGAGAATACATGGGTGCGTTATATTTGTTAGTGCTGAGCGACCAACCAAATTATAATTTTTGGGCTATTAAACTACAAATTGACCGAAGTCTTTTTTGTGAGCCAGATTCGCCGTTTCTCTAGACCGAAACCAAATCATTCACAATAGAAATCAAGTCGAGGGGCAAATCGCAATTGCATGCATACTCCTTGCGTCCCATCTCCTCGCCTTCTCAAACCCCCCCCTTTTTTAAATTCAATATTTCTGAGGAGAGGACACGAGGACTATGCAATTGAGATTCTCCCAAGAACTATGTAGGATGCTGGGCTAAAGGAAGTAGTTTATTAACACTACATTCATGTGAATTGCAGGGCCCTAATTTTCTTCCCGATTCCATTGAATTTTCCCCAAAATGCTATTCTGTTTTTCCAGGTTTGTTTTCCCATTTCTTCAGGTTTTCCACACAAAAAAACAAATGAAATCACACTTTAATAGAAAAAAATATTCTGAACAAAATGCAACAATTTAAGATTTAATTGAGTTATAGTTCATATGAGGAAATCAGTCAATTGAAATAAATTCCTTAGGCCCTAATTGATGGATTTCACATGAATGGGAATACAGATATGGTCACAGAAAAAAAAAGCCTCAATGGGGCTCAGGATCTCATCACGGTATTTTTGTGCATCCAATTGCTAATCAATAAATGCAATTGTGTTCGTTGTCCGTAGTTTATGGCTGACCATACCATATTTTACTTTTCACATTTAAATAAAAAAATTCAATTGCACGCTCGCTTAAAACTTCTGTGGCATTGTGTTGTGACAACACTGGACATTCTAGAGTGGCATTTTATTGTCAGAAGGTGCACCTGTGTAATGATCATGTGGTTTAATCTGTAGCTCCCTTCAGTAACCACGAGCACAACCGTTCCTTGATTTTAACTGGCGGCTTTATTCTGTAGTTTAGTCAGAATTATCACCTTCCGTGAGAACTATAAAGTAAATGAAAAATACAGTTAAGCACACTCTTACAACCTTATCTTACGAGTGACTTATTAGCTTGGTATAACTCTGAAGTGCTTACATACATAACAGTTTAACCGGCGTTATAACAGGTTCAGATTAACACATGAATAAAGGAACAAATACCTCATTGGCTGCTTATTACAGAAGGGAGGAAATCAAACTTCACACTTATTATTCCTGGCATGAATTCACACTTCATCCTAACATACTCTTCAACCTTTATGAACTACTCCCGATGACATGAAAACTTAGCTAACGCAGCGCAGGATTGCCTTCCCTCCAAAGGTGTGTTGCTACAATAACGATCCCCGTTACAACAGTATTAGCTACGTAGTTCCGCTTGCATTATCATTTCCCCCGCACAGCGGACACATAAACAATTCAAACAAAAGACCACGAGATAACCTGTAAGTCTAACTGTCAGTTACACTCCCACCAATCACCGGTGATTTCTGTGAAAGGGGTCTGCAGGTTTCTTGATCGGCTTCCAGGAGGGTGACTGTCTTATGGATGGGCCTCTCCAGATAGGTGGGTTTGGTGATGCGTTTACCTCTCTCATCTAGGGTTGAGTCGCTGATCAGTAACTTGACTCTTCTCACCCGGCCATCCTGTCCCGGGTACACTTCTGTAACCTTTGCCAATTTCCACTGGTTGCGTGGTGCAGTATCATCTTGCAAAATGACAATGTCATTAATCCTTGCGTTTCTTCTGTCTTTACTCCATTTCTGTCTGTGTTGGAGGTTTAGGAGGTACTCTTTCTTCCACCTTGTCCAGAATTCATTGGCTAAAAATTGTACTCTGCGCCATCTCTTGCGGAGATAAAGATCTTCCTTGATGAACTGTCCAGGTGGCGGTAAGATAACTGTGGACTTCATTGTTAAGATGTGATTTGGCGTGAGAGGTTCTGGACCTAATGGATCATTCAGATATTCCGTAGTTAGGGGCCTACTATTTAAAATCGCCATGACTTCATAGAGAAAGGTACGCAGAGAAGCGGTGTCGAGTCTTCCGTCTGACTGATCAAGAGTGGATGTTAAGACACTTCGTATCGTGCGGATTTGCCTTTCCCAAACACCACCCATGTGACTTGAAGATGGGGTGTTCATGATAAACTCGCATCCAAGTTCCTTCAGTCGTGTTTGATCCATTTCTTTCAGGGCGTCCACAAACTCGCGTCTTGCGCCAATGAAGTTGCTGCCTTGATCACATCTGATTTGACGAACATTACCACGTATGGCAATGAATGAACGCAGGGAATTGATAAAAGCGTCGGTGGTTAAGTCGTCAAGCATTTCAATGTGAACTGCTCGGGAGCCCATGCAAGTGAATAGGAGCCCATAACGCTTTAACTCTCTTCTTCCGTCCTTGGCATAGAAAGGTCCAAAGCAGTCCATCCCGCAGTATGTGAAGGGAGGCGCGGTCTCCATGCGTTCCTTTGGAAGATCTGCCATCCTTTGCCCTTCTGTACATCTTCTGAATTTCCTGCATTTCACACATTTGTAGATGTGAGAGGAAACTGCATTGCTGCATCCTAGGATCCATATACCGTTGGATCGCAGCTCATTGATCGTCATTCCACGTCCTTGGTGTCGTACTTTTTCATGATAGTGCTTGATGAGCAGCACTGACAAGTGGCTATCTCTTGGCAGGATTGCGGGATGCTTCACATGGGAATGAAGAGTTGCATGAGCCAAGCGACCTCCCACCCTGAGGATACCTTGCTCATCCAGAAATGGACTCAATTTACGCAACTTGCTTGCTTTATCTTTGGTCTTGATGTCTTTCTGGTGCCTGAGATTGTGTATCTCATGGGAGAAGGCTGCTTCTTGAACCATCTTTATAATGGTGAGTTCTGCCTCTCTCCTTTCTTCTATGCTTGTAGCTTCACTGGACCTCAATTTTAAGCCTATGGCTTCCTTGACATGTCGTTTGAGCCTGGCAATAGCTTTTACCACTCTTGCCCAGTCTGAGAACTTATGAAGGTGATCTAGTAATGATCTTTCTTCCTTTGCTTGGGTATCATGGACCAGGGATTTCAGCTCTGGATCATTGTTTGAGAACTCTTCCCCCTTGACTTGTCCTTTGGGAAGTTCTTCATGCCAAAGAAAGTCTGGACCTGTGAACCAGTTGGAAGCCATGAGCTGTTCTGATGTGAGACCTCTGGAAGCATGATCCGCAGGATTCTCTTCAGAGGTCACATATCTCCATTGTTCGGGATCTGTGCTTTGCTTAATGCGTTGAATACGGTTAGCTACAAAGACGTGGAATCTTCTGGCTTCATTGTTGATGTAGCCAAGAACTACCTTCGAGTCGGTCCAGAAGTATTCCTGTAGACCTTGTATCTCTAGCTCCTTTTTGAGCATGTCACTTGTTCGAACAGCTACCACCGCTGCTGAAAGTTCCAGTCGTGGTATGGTCGTAACCTTGGAGGGGGCGACTCTCGACTTCCCCATAACTAGGGAGCAATGAACTTCTCCTGCGGTGCTGATTGTTCTGAGGTATGAGCACTCTCCATAACCTGAGGTACTAGCGTCAGAGAAGTGATGGAGCTCATAACTCTGCACCTCCTTGAAACTTGATGGCAAGTAGCTTCGTTGGATCCTTACCTCAGACAAGTTTTGTAGACCTTGGAGCCAGAATTCCCACTGGGAACGTAGGTCATCTGGAAGGGGGTCATCCCAATCGATTTTGTCACGACACATCCGCTGCAAGATCTGCTTCCCCGCCAGGACAAAGGGTGCCACAAACCCAAGCGGATCATATACAGAGGCTACTGTAGACAACACTCCTCTTCTTGTGAGTGGGCGTTCCTTGACAACTACTCTAAACTGGAACTCGTCTGATGCGACACACCACAGTACACCAAGCGCTCTCTCCATGTGTGGTTCACCCAGAGCCATATCCAGGTCTTTGGCACCCTTGGCACGTTCTTCCTTGGGAATTGTGGCTATAACTTCCTTGCTGTTAGAGATAAACTTGTGCAACCGAAGTTTGCCGATGCTGCAAAGCTCTCTTGCTTCTTTCACCAGCTGGGCCGCTTCAGCTTCAGACGATACGCTCGTCAACCCATCATCAACATAAAAGTTCCTTTCTATGAACTGGATAGACTTCTCGCTGAAGCTTCCTCGTCCTTCGGCAGCAAGATGTTTGAGACCATAGTTGGCGCAACCAGGAGATGAAGCTGCGCCGAACAAGTGGACCTTCATACGATACACTGAGGGTTGAGACTCTAGATCTCCGTTCTCCCACCAAAGGAACCGTAGATAATCTTGGTCTTCTGCTTTCACATGAAACTGGTGGAACATGCGCTCTACGTCACACATGATTGCAACTGGCCCCTTACGAAAACGACAAAGGACTCCCAGCAATGTGTTTGTCAACTCTGGACCGGTAAGGAGATGATCATTCAAGGACGTCTCTCGAAACTTAGCTGAGCAGTCAAAGACGACTCGTATCTTCCCGGCTTTTGTGGGTGATAAACCCCATGGTGCGGGATGTACCATGCTGGATGCTTGTTAATTTCCTCTTTAGAGACCTTCTCAGCATCTCCACAAGCTATAGTCTCTTCCATGAATGCTGTGTAGTCCTTGTAGTACTGCTTGTCTCTCCTTAGCCTCCTTTCCAGGCACTTGAGTCGGTGAACTGCACATGTTTTATTGTTCGGCAGATTGGGTCTTTCTTCCTTAAACGGCAGCGGCATCTCATAATGTCCATTGTCCTTACGTCTGATGCCCTCTTTCATTTTCTTCAGGAACCGGATATCCTCTTGAGATATGAGGTCCTCTTCTGCAGCTCTCTCATTGAAGTCAGATTCAAGCGTCTTGATAATGTCCAGTGTTGTGATTACCTCTCTTACACGTGTTCTACAAACATAGTGTACTTGATTTGTGAGGTTGGAAGAAGATTGAAGGCTTGGCATCACCTGTCTAACGATAACCCGATGACTCACTCCAATAGGGTCGCCATAGTCGATACATGGATTTCCATAGCCGACTATGCTCCAGCCAAGATCTGTTCTCTGAGCAAAAGGCTGATTTCCCTTACCAGACACAATTTCTCTTGGAAGGAGAGCCTGGGAGCAGTTGTAGCCAATTAAGAGACCGACATCACAGCTCTGTTGAGGAGCAATCTCCTCTGCAATGTGTTCAAGATGAGACCATGCTCTTGCAGTCTCTGGAGTAGGAATATGATCTCTGTTTGCAGGAATAAACTCTCTCGAGTAGGTCGTTGGCAGAGGGATTTTCTTCTCCAAGTAAAGCCCTCTAACCTGCAAACCAGACAGCTTCTGGCAGGACACAATGGTATTCCTTGAAGCCATTGTAGAGAGTTTCAGTTGGACTGGCTCCTTCCTTGTATTGAGAGCCTTTGTTGTCTCTTCAAGGATAAAAGTGGTGTCGCTCTGGGTGTCAAGAAGTGCATACACAAGAACTTCACGATCTGGCTCACTTGTGGTTGACACCCATACTGGAATGATTGTGGAGGTGTGAGTGTTGTTAATGTCCCTTACGACTCTGTTGGATATGGCCTCACTTGACGCTCTTGTCCCCTTATCTTGTGAGGTCTTCCTATCCCATAACCTTTCTTTAGTACGATCTTCGTGCAGGCAGGATGGATGCCTCCTCTGACACGTGTCGCAGGTGTTCCTGTTATCACAATCTTTTGAGCGATGCCCAGGCCTTAAACAGCCAAAGCACAATTTATTCTCTTGAACAAACTTCTGTCGCTCTGCGGTGGGCTTATCCATGAACTTCCAGCATTTGTGGAGACTGTGACCTGACTTCTCACAGAAGACACAACTAGTAACAGTATCTTTCTCATCAGAGTTAGTTGCTAATGCCCTTGCTCCGGGGCTTTGAATCCTTGGCGTCTTAGGTTTTCCATCTTCGCTTGGTTTCAAAGCATGAAGGGATGTCACAGGATTGCAAGCGATCTTTGCTTCTCTCGTGAGAAACTTCACAAACTGACTGAAGCTTGGAAAGATCTCAGTTTCTTCTAAGATGTCTATGACCTTTCTATTCCATCTTGAAGTTAGCCAATCTGGAAGTTTAGCGAGGATCTTTTGGTTTTCATTACAGTCATTAAGCACCTCCAGGCCCTTATTCTGAGACATAGCAGCCTCACAGCTGCGAAGAAAGTCTACGAGGTCTCTAAGTTCAAGACTGTCCTTGGATCCTATCTTAGGCCATGCATTGAGCTTATCTCTGAAGGACTTGGCGATGAGGAATTTGTTTCCGTACCTTTCTTCAAGAATGGTCCATGCCGCATAGTAGGCTGACTCTGTTCCTAACATAAAGTAACTTTCGATGGCTTTCTTGGCAGGCCCACCAATAT
>NC_060190.1:54715078-54881405 GCF_021184085.1 Oncorhynchus gorbuscha
TTCACCAACTAATAGCTACTGTAAATTGGACAGTGCAGTTAGATTAACAAGAATTTAAGCTTTTTGCCCATATCAGACATGTCTAATTCCTGTGAAATATTCAAATGACTTAAAACGTCATGCTGATCACATTAGTGCACGTTAGCTCAACCGTCCCATGGGGGGACACCGATCCCGTAGAGGTTAATTTGCTTTAAAATAGCTTCCTTGTTTGTCAAATATTGTTTTTTGATTTCGCAATCTCCGCATCTGCGAATGCCTTCATGTTTCTCTCAAGTATCCAAGCAATCTCATATGTTGCCTCTGTTGTTTTCTCTTCAACCATGCTAGATCTGTCCATCATTTGTTGTCCTTTTGAGTTGCACTATTTTGCTGTTTCTGAGGTTGCTTTGTGGTGGATATTTATTCTTCAAAGTGGGCATGGTGTGACTGCTCTAAATTTGCTTGTTTAATTAAAACAATTGACTGCTTCCTGGCAAATAAGACGAAGTGAGCTAGTCCCATCATGCAGTACAAAAAAATAGTTGTCTGTTAATTTCTCTTGGAACTTTCTGTGTCCTTCTTGAATCGACCGTATCCTTCTCTTAGCTACGTTAGCCGACTACATTTCCCCGCTGCCATCTTCCTGATTATTCCTGGTTCGTTCATAGCTGTCACGTTGTTCTCCAGCGCGTCCCCCTCAATTTCATTGTCAATAGATTTTATTTTTTACAATAACTCGAACCATGTCGACCAGACTCCAAAATTAGCTAGTAGCAAACTGATATGTGCTCCTGGGTGATACAGTGGTCTAACATTTAACATTTAAGTAATTTAGCAGACGCTCTTATCCAGAGCGACTTACAAATTGGTCACTGCATCTCAGTGCAAGAGGTGTCACTGCAGTACCTGGTATGAATCCAGGCTGCATCGCATCAGGCTGTGATTGGGAGTCCCATAGGGCGGCGCACAATTGGCCCAGTGTCGTTTGGTCGGGGTCGGACGTCGTTGTAAATAAGAATTTGTTATTAACTGACCTGCCTAGTTAAAAAAATACAAATGTGTCGGTAGCTGAGCAGTTGCTTTCTATTTCGGCCTTTCTGTTCAACAGCTGTGCTATTCTGCCATCCAAGGAACAATAGATATATTCAATGAAGTGATTCACACCTGCATTAAACACATTGAATTTAAATTGTGTCATTGTCATGTATTATGATGGAAAATCACCACGAACCACAAATTAAGGGCTCAGCCTGAGGGCCGCGCAATGAGTACCACTGCTTTAGACTGAGCAACCCATAGGCAGGGCAAAGCAAAATCATGATTGTCCCTATTTTAGAGTAATGCGTAATGGAGTTTAACAGGTTCCAGATAGGAGTAGTCCAATCATAGTCTAGGTCCACAAATATTTAGTATGACCTTTTATTTAACCAGGTCAGTACAGGTACATCAAAGCTGGGACCGAGACACAGAAGCTATTTTTCAATCTCAAGGCCATCAGACTGTTAAACAGCCATCACTAACACAGCGGGGCTGCTGCCTACATAGACTTAAAATCATTGGCCACTTTAATAAATGGATCACTAGCCACTATAAAAATGGCACTTTAATCATGTTTCCATATCTTGCATTGCTCATCTCGTATGTGTATACTGTAATTTATACCATCTATTGCATCTTGCCTATGCCACTCTGACGTTGCTCATCCATATATTTACTGTATATGTATATATTCTTATTCCATTCCTTTAATTAGATGTGTGCGTATTAGGTCTTTGTTGTGAAATTGTTAGTTAAATTAGTTATTAGATATTGCTACACTGTCGGAACTAGTAGCACAAGCATTTCACTACACTTGTAATAACATCTGCTAAACATTTGTATGTGAACAATAACATTTGATTGGATGTTAATCTGCCCCATATGCTTGTAACCTATGTTGAGCAGTTCAGCTACATGCAATAGCACCAAAGTGGAGCCAACTCTGGCTGTGATCTGTCTATAAACAGGTTCGTATAGGGGTACTGACTGGAGGTTGAAGAGATGAGACGAGCTTGGTTTTATAGCATTTTTTAAATTGTGTAATGCATAGTGATATGCAGTAAGCAACCCATAAATGTATTAACGTTGACACACCAGCCCTCCTCTCTCTGCCATAAAACATCTCACGCCGTGTCAAGTTGTGATCTTCTTGAGAGAATGACTATATGAATATTCATAAGTGACGCTGCCCCTGGCAGTGTGTTCTGAGCTGAGAAAAGAGGGGATTTAGATCTGACCTGTTTGACAGGCCCAGTGGATGTGTGTTTGTGCATGTCTCTCTCACCAGGGGGTTGTGCACAGTAGTTGCGTTGTGCAGCATTATGGTCTCCACAGGCTCATTACAGATAATGATTTTTTGTTTTGACATGGTTTATTTATTTATTTGAATTTTAACTAGGCAAGTCAGTTAAGAACAAATTCCTATTTATAATGACGGCCGTAGGAACAGTGGGTTAACTGCCTTGTTCAGGGGCAGAACAAGATTTTTATCTCCTCAGCTCTGGGATTCGATCTAGCAACCTTTCAGTTACTGGCCCAACACTCTAACCACTAGGCTACCTGCCGCCTCTGCGCCGTTCATTAGCCTGGCTGTCCTCTAGCAACGGTCATTGAAATGCAACAGTTGGACAATGGACGAAGGTTCTCCAACCTTCTTGATTTTCTATAATCCATCAGATATTGACTGAATTATTATAGCACATTATACAATGGGTGGGTCTAATCCTGGATGCTGATTGGTTAAAACCGCATTCCAGCTGGTGTCTATTCCACAAGTTACCACGAGCTAAAGCTATTACGTTAAAATGCCTATTTACTCTGTTCCATCTGACTGTGCAATCCACTGTCTCATCAGCCCAGCCAGACCATTTATAAACTATCTCCACTATTAAAAGAATCTAGACATTATCTCCCATTTCTTTTAGACTAGAATATGGTTTTCAACAGTGAACATTTGTTTAAACCTTGCTGTCTGTCTCTCAGAGATTTGCAACATTGTTTCAATATTGAAAATTGATCTCCAGCAGTCCCATAGTAATGAAGGTGTTGGAACGAGACAGACAGGCAGACGGCTTTTCTCAGCCAGTCGAAATCATGAATCAGCTGGCATAATTTTTTTATTAAAAAAAATGTTTAAACAGGTATGCCAGTTGAGAACAAGTTCTCATTTACAACTGCGACCTGGCCAAGATAAAGCAAAGCAGTGCGACACAAACACAGTTACACTGGAATAAAGAAACACAATAGAAAAGTCTATATACAGTGTGTGCAAATGAAATAAGATTAGGGAGGTAAGACAATAAATAGGCCATGGTGGCGAAATAATTACAAATTAGCAATTAAACACTGGAGTGATAGATTTCCAGAAGATGAATGTGCAAGTAGAGATACTGGGGTGAAAAGGAGCAACAAAAAGAAAATAACAATATGGGGATGAGGTAGTTGGGTGGGCTATTTACAGATGGGCTATGTACAGGTGCAATGACCTATCTGTAAGCTGCTCTGACAGCTGATGCTTAAAGTTAGTGAGGGAGATATGCGTTTCCAGCTTCAGTGATGTTTGCAAATCGTTCCAGTCATTGGCAGCAGAGAACTGGATGGAAAGGCGGCCAAAGCAGGAATTGGCTTTGGGGGTGACCAGTGAAATATACCTGCTGGAGCACATGCTACGGGTGGGTGCTGCTATGGTAACTCGTGAGCTGAGATATGGCGTGCTTTACCTAGCAAAGAGACAGTTTTGGTGAAACAGATAGACATGGCTGATAGACAGGCGTCAGTAGTCTCACACGGCATCAAATAATGTTCAACAATAAGCAACCAATTCACTCCAATAGGCCCCATGAAATCATAATACAGAAGCACAGCCATTTAATTTCCAAAATGAAATTAATAAACCAGCTATTACTACCCATTGCAAATGTATTTTATCACGTTCATCACACTAACCAGTGAAATAAAGTTTCAATGCAATACTGTTTCACAGGCATTATTTTCAAAGAGATAGCTAACATCAACCGAGCTGCAACAAAAAACAATGTGATTGACCAGCTGATGATAATTTGTAAAGTTTAAAAGTTACTCTTGATAAGAGCTGCTGCAGCCGCCTTCGTCATTGCCACACTACTGCAACACCAGCTATCAGACATTACTAGCGTTAGCATTCAAAAACTATTTCTTGCGCCACTGATTATTTGCTCTCAGTAGTGACCTGTCTAGGCTTTAACCAAAATTACAAGAGAGACGCCCATCAATGGCGTGCGAAAGTAGCGAGCCTCAATTGTATACATATGCCAATGTAATTGTCATGAAAATCCATAATAAACAGTTATGTTTACTATGTAGCCCCTGGGAGTTATTGTTGTGAGTTCCTTTTGACTCACCTTGTTCTATGGGAGCCACCGTACCTGTGCTAAACAGTTGCTTTGCTAGCTCATGAGGAAGTTGTAGCTAATGAACCAGAGTCATTTATAAACAACAAAGTCTTGTTCTTTTACATAAACAGTATCCTCGAGTTTTCTAGCCGTAGCCTGCCTATATCCCTATAATCTAAATCCACACAGGTAGGCTGAAATTGTTGTCAAATATGTAGCCTTTTTGACTGATAGCTTACGGCCCAATACATTTTAAACTACATCTTTTAGTCTACTTAGCATCATTAGAAGATCATAACAAGTCCTCTAATTCCTTCTCTACAAACGACCCACGCAATTGATCTGCTTATTTTACCAGCATAGCTAAATAGACTTGCTTTCTAATTTGACGAGCTATGACACTAACGGCGTTCGTCTGTTGTAAGAAGAGAGTCAGACCGAAATGCAGCGTGTAGGTTACTCATGACTTTAATAAAGGAAAACGGAACGATACATGAAATAACTCATAAATACAAAAACAACAAATGGAACGAGAAACCTATTACAGCCTATCTAGTGAACACTACACAGAGACAGGAACAAACACCCACAAAATACAAAGCGAAACTGAGGCTGCCTAAATACGGTTCCCAATTGGAGACAATGATAAGCACCTGACTCTAATTGAGAATCGCCTCAGGCAGCCAAGCCTATACCACACCCCTAATCAGCCGCGATCCAAATAATACAAACCCCAATACGAATACAACATATAAACCCATGTCACACCCTGGCCTACCCAAACATATAACAAAAACACAAAATACAATGACCAAGGCGTGACAGAACCCCCCCCCCTAAGGTGCGGACTCCCGGACTCCCGCACCTCAAGAGCATAGGGAGGGTCCGGGTGGGCGTCTGTCCATGGTGGCGGTTCTGGCTCGGGACGTGGACCCCACTCCATAAATGTCCTATTGCCTCCCCTTCACGTCCTGGGATAATCCACCTTCTCCGCCGACCATGGCCTAATAGTCCTCACCCAGATCACCACATAACTGAGGAGCAGCTCGTGACAGAGGGGCTTCTCAGGACAGAGGGGCTTCTCGGGACAGAGGGGCTTCTCGGGACAGAGGGGCATCTCGGGACAGAGGGGCATCTCGGGACAGAGGGGCAGCCCGGGACAGAGGGGCAGCCCGGGACAGAGGGGCAGCCCGGGACAGAGGGGCAGCCCGGGACAGAGGGGCAGCCCGGGACAGAGGGGCAGCCCGGTACAGAGGGGCAGCCCAGTACTGAGAGGAAGCTCAGGCAGGTAGTAGGCTCCGGTAAATCCTGGCTGGCTGGCAGATCTAGAAGAGACTGGTTGTCGAGCAGATCTGAAAGAGACTGGTTGTCGGGCAGATCTGGAAGAGACTGGTTGTCGGACAGATCTGGAAGAGACTGGTTGTCGGGGAGATCTGGAAGAGACTGGTTGTCTGGCGGCGCTGGGCTGACTGGTGGCGCTGGGCAGACTGGGAGCACTGGCGGCGCTGGGCAGACTGGGAGCACTGGCGGCGCTGGGCAGACTGGGAGCGCTGGGCAGAGTGGGAGCACTGGCCGCGCTGGGCCAACTGGGAGCACTGGCCGCGCTGGGCCGACTGGGAGCACTGGCGGCACTGGGCAGACTGGAGACTCCGGCAGCGCAGGAGAGGAGAAAGGCTCTGGCTGTGCTAAACAGGCGGGAGACTCCAACAGTCGCAGGAGAGGAGAAAAGCGCTGGCTGCGCTCAACAGGCGAGGCGCACTGGAGGCCTGGTGCGTGGTGCTGGAACTGGTGGTACTGGCTCGAGGACACGCACAGGAAGCCTGGTGCGGGGAGCTGCTACCGGAGGACTGGTGTGTAGAGGTGGCTCTGGATAGACCGGACCGTGCAGGCGCACTGGAGCTCTTGAGCACCGAGCCTGCCCAAGCTTACCTGGCTCGATGCCCACTCTAGCCCGGCCAATAGGAAGGTCTCTCTAGCCCAACGGTGAGCACAGGGAGTTTGCGCAGGTCTCCTACCTGGCATAACTATTCTCCCTTCTAGCCCCATCCCAATAATTTTTTGGGGCTGTTTTTCCGGTTTCCAACCGCGTCGCCGTGCTGCCTCCTTATACCAGCGCCTCTCCGCTTTAGCTGCGTCTATTTCATCCTTGGGACGGCGATATTCTCCCGGCTGCGCCCAGGGTCCTTTACCATCTAATTCCTCCTCCCATGTCCAATTCTCCAAGTGGTGCAGCCTCTCCCACTGCAACTGCTCTTCACGATTAACAGGGAGAGTAGGCTCAGGTCTGACTCCTGACTCAGCCACTCTCTCTCTGCGCTCTCCCCTAATAAATATTTGGGGTTTACTTTCGGTATTCGCTCTGCGTCGCCGTGTTTTCCTTTTCGACTCCATTCGTCTATAGCCCTCTTCGCATTGCTGCAGGGAATCCCAGGCGGGCTCCTGCACTCGCTCTGGGTCGGCCTCCCACCTGTCGATTTCTTCCCACGTCGTATACTCCATGCTTCTGCTGTACATAACGTCCTCCTTTAGCTCCTGCCAGTTTACACACTGCTCGGTCTGTGAGTGGTGGGTGTTTCTGTAACGGCGTTCGTCTGTTGTAAGAAGAGAGTCAGACCGAAATACAGCGTATAGGTTACTCATGACTTTAATGAAGGAAAACGGAACGATACATGAAATAACTCATAAATACAAAAACAACAAACGGAACGAGAAACCTATTACAGCCTATCTGGTGAACACTACACAGAGACAGGAACAAACACCCACAAAATACAAAGCGAAACTGAGGCTGCCTAAATACGGTTCCCAATTGGAGACAATGATAAGCACCTGACTCTAATTGAGAATTGCCTCAGGCAGCCAAGCCTATACCACACCCCTAATCAGCCGCGATCCCAAATAATACAAACCCCAATACGAATACAACATATGTCCCATGTCACACCCTGGCCTACCCAAACATATAACAAAAACACAAAATACAATGACCAAGGCGTGACAGACACTATGAGCACGCTTGTTCACGCGCTTAAAAAAAACGCCTAGACACACCATTTTTCTTTTATACGGCCCTACCCATTGCAAGTCAATATATGATTGGTTAATTTCACTGTCATTCCCAAATTCTTCTGCCAAGATTCTGAAGGATTTTTCTACCCAGAGACCAACAAAGAAAAATTATCTTCAGTCAAATCTCTTCTCTTTCCAACACAAACTGAAGAGATGAAATCACAAGATCACAAAGAAATGTGTAAAGATTAACTAGAAAATAATGTATTATAAAAAATCCTTAAGGCCTAGAAGGCCCTCACGGTTCCCCACTGATCAAAATAAAGTTATTTATTCTCTTTCTTGTGATGTTAGTGCGCTAAATCCCCAACAATTTAACTCACCATTCGTATAAATTCAACAGAAAGCCAATTATCCCATTGATACCATTTCAGCCATTACCGGGGTGTGTTTGACAGGTCATTATAAACATTTTCTCCAGTTGTATCGATAACGGGAAAAAACGACAGGCACAAGCAAGAGTATGAAAGAGTCGCAGGAGTAAAATGAAAGCAATCAATCTGGCGAGATTTAATTGACAAGTTGATTATGCACCTCTGAAACAGAGCAAGTAGATGGCTGAAAAAGACAGAACATCAAGTGGGCGGGGCATGCGCATTGTTACTGTCCTCTGTTCTCCCTGGCTGAACTGCATGACTGCTGTTTCTGCTGCTTGGTTCCCATCATGTGAAGGGGATGTTCTGCAGATGGCGGTCTGTCAAGACAACATCCATATCACACACCATACACCCAGGCTTGACACGGCACAGCTGCATGTGATTTACTGTCTACTTGAGGAGGATGTTCATGTTATGTTGGAAATGAATGATGCCACTCAAACAATGCCTGCAGTACTGGTTATGAGAGGATAATGGAAGTGCATTTTACTGTGCTGTTTGCATAAAATCTGAACAATGAATAAACCTGAAATAACTGCTTATTATAGTTACAAGGCTGCTTATATGATGCAGCTGTCATTATTCCTTCAATTATCAGTCCATTGTGAATACAGTCTTATTGGTTGGACATGTCGACCTGAACCATCCCACCGATGTGAGTCATGAAGTGAGAATCAATCAATGGTGTTGCATTGTATGCCTAGAATGCCTAGATTTAAATCCTTGTTGCTCAGGTAGAGAGGAACAATCTCAATCTCACTGTGGTAGTGACCTCATGCCCATGCTGCTGGAAGGCAGGAGTGAGAGGCATGATGGCATGGGGGTAGTGATGAATAAAATAACTATGGGCCGTGATAGGACCCTGGCTATGTGTGACAGCCGCAGTGACAGGCCTGGATAGGCCCAGGGATTATGGGACTTTAGGAGAGCAGCATTTGCACACTGTCACTGGCCCTGCCATCACACCTCTGTGGCATGCAAATAGTCTGATTCCACATCATGCTTTTATGTTGCTGACAAGGGAGAATGGTGTTTGATGAAAACCGTCTGGACCTGAAGCAGAAACAGCATAGTACTAATGTATATATCTCGTCGTTATAGTGGTATTCATGGTTGAATACTTTTCCATTTCCATTTGAGTCATTTAGCAGACATTCCTATCCAGAGCGATTCACAGGAGCAATTCGGGTTAAGTGCCTCTGCCGTTTTCACCTTGTCGGCTCTGGGGTTTTAACCAGCGACCTTTCGGTTATTGTATTGTATTTATGTATCCCCATTAGCTGCTGCCAAGGGGTCCAGCAATGGCGACAGCTAGTCTTACTGGGATCCGACACATAACGAGAAACACATTATAGACTAAATAAGTTACAATTTTCATGCATTTGAAAACATTAACATGTAATGTGCGTGTGTGTGCATCTATCAGTTACACATGCATATTAGTACATACACACAACAAGTAGGCCACTTGGGGGAGAGGCGTTGTGCCGCGAGATGTTGCTGTATTTGTTTTTTGAACCAGGTTTGCTGTTCATATGAGATGAATGGGTGTTCCATGCACTCATGGCTCTGTATAATACTGGACGTTTCCTTTATTTTTTTCTGGACCTGGGGACTGTGAAAAGACCCCTGGTGGCATGTATGTTGGAATAAGGGTATGAATCAGTGCTGTGTGTGTGTGTGTGTGTTGACTGTGCAAACAATTTGGAATTTCCAACACGTTTCCTATAAAAACAAGAAGTGATGCAGTCAGTCTTTCTTCAACTCTTTAGCCAAACGAGACTTACATGCATAGTATTAACAGTAGCCCTCTGGTTGCATTGAAGAGCAAGACGTGCCACTCTGTTCTGGTCCAGCTGCAGTTTAACGAGGTCTTTCTTTGCAGCACTTTACCATATGACTGGACAAGATAAGGTAAACTAGAGCGTGCAGGACTTGCTTTGTGTGGTGTCAAAAAAATCAGAGCTATCACATGGAATGACTCTGGAGAGACGAAGCAGGTACGGGGAGTCAAACATTTAATAAGGAACGGACATGGAACGAGACAGGAACAGCGTCAGCAAACGAGTAATACAGACAAAAAACAATGCATCAGCAGGTAACAGAGCAGGAGAACTGACAAATATAGGGGAGGTAATAAACAGGTGATGAGTGTTTCCAGGTGAATCCTATATCGCTGATGCGTGTGACGAGGGAAGGCAGGTGTGCGTAATTGATGATGGCAGGAGTGCGTGAAGTAGGGCAGCCTGGCGCCCTCGAGCGCCAGGGGGGGAAGAGTGGGAGCAGACGTGACAGTACCCCCCCCCCCAACAAAGCCCAACGAACCGGCAGGAGCTTGGGAGCCTGGCCGGCCGGCTGATGCATGGCAGCCCAACGATCCGGCTGAGGCAAGACGCCTGTCGATCGCGCTGCAGCAGGGGAGCCGGATGATCCAGTGGAGCGTGACTTGGGATGGAAACCTGCCAAGCCAACTGAGGTAAGGAAACTTCTCAAGCCAGCCAGGGCATGGAAGCCCGACGAGCCGGATTAGGCACCCCCAGTTCCATCGGCGGCGGAATCCACACCTACGTCACAAACAAAACAAAAAACTCCTGGACCGGCTAGACAAACAAGAACTGATGACCTGGCTGAGGCCCGACTTGGGATGGGTGCCATCTTAGCCAACCGGGGCAAGGAAACTTTTCGAGCCAGCTAGGGCGTGGAAGCTCAACGAGCTGGCTAGGCACCGCCGGTTCCATCAGCAGCGACCCAGAGCCGATGTCACCACACACAGGAACTCCAGTACTCCCCGATGCTTCGTATGTTGGCTGTTGCATTCTGTCACATGAATTGACGCTGGAGAGAGAGATGAAGCAGGTACGGGGTGTCAAACATTTTAATAAAGAACGGACATGGAACGAGACAGGAACAGCGTCAGCAAACAAGTAATACAGGCTAAAACAATTAATGCATCAGCAGGTAACAGAGCAGGGGAACTGACAAATATAGGGGAGGTAATAAACAGGTGATGAGTGAGTCCAGGTGAATCCAATATCGCTGATGCGCGTGACGAAGGAAGGCAGGTGTGCATAATTGATGATGGCAGGAGTGCGTGATGCAGGGCAGCCTGGCGCCCTCGAGCGCCAAGGGGGAAGAGCGGGAGCAGACGTGACGAGCATCTCTTTATTACGGACAAACCATCTTTACAACTATTTAATCTTTGTATGTTTTGACCATGACAGTTTAAATTACTTGGTGTTACCTTAGATTGTAGTCTTCTCAACTTGTTCAACAGCCACACCATGTTGAATGCCCTTCTCTATAAGCGTGCTGAAAATCTGTTTACTGTGAAATAGCATTGTACCTAGTCAAACACCATTTTTCCCAAAAGTTTACTAAGGGTTGGTAACAGGCTGATTGGTCGGCTGTTTGGGTTAACTTTTGCTTCCCTCCAGGCCTGAGGGCACACACTTTCCTGTTGGCTTAGACGGAAGAGATTGCAATATCGTCTGCTATCATCCTCAGTAATTTTCCACCCAAGTTGTCAGACCCAGATAGCTTGTCATTGTTGATAGACAACAATACTGTTTTCACCCCTTCCACGTTCACTTTATGGAATTCAAAATTACAATGCTTGTCTTTCATCATTTTGTTAGTTATGCATGGATGTGTAGGTTCAGAATTTGTTGTTGGCATGTCATGCTTACATTTTCGTGCAAATGAAAAAATCATTAACCTCTTGCTCCTACCTGACACGCAGGCGTCCCATCTAGACATCTGGAAATGCAAATGCGCTACGCTAAATGCTAATAGTATTAGTTAAAACTCAAACGTTCATTAAAATACACATGCAGGGTATTGAATTAAAGCTACACTCGTTGTGAATCCAGGCAACAAGTCAGATTTTTAAAATGCTTTTCGGCGAAAGCATGAGAAGCTATTATCTGATAGCATGTAACACCCCAAAAGACCCGCAGGGGACGTAAACAAAATAATTAGCATAGTCGTCGCTACACAAACCGCACAAATAAAATATAAAACATTCATTACCTTTGACCATCTTCTTTGTTGGCACTCCTAGATGTCCCATAATCACTATTGGGTATTTTTCTTCGATTAAATCGGTCCATATATAGCCTAGATATCTATCTATGAAGACTGTGTGATAAACGGAAAAAAATTGCGTCTTATAACGTAACGTCATTTTTTTAATTAAAAAAGTCGACGATAAACTTTCACAAAACACTTCAAAATACTTTTGTAATGCAACTTTAGGTATTAGTAAACGTTAATAAGCGATCAAATTGATCACGAGGCGAAGTATATTCTTTAGCTGTCCGTCTGGAAATAATGTCCGGGTAAATCTCAACCAAAATATCCGGTCGGAGGCTTGAACAAATGGCTTGTCTCTTCTTCGTTTGACCAAGAAACAAAGCCTAGGCAAATGACAAGACTGTTGACATCGTGTGGAAGCTGTAGGTAATTGCAACCTCAGCCCCATTTATTGTGGTTCGCCTTTATCAATGGGTTGAAGTGGCGGATGGATATATATTTCCATTTTCAGTGATCAGATTTTTCTGCGCTTTTTGATGAAACGCACGTTCTGTTATAGTCACAGCCGTGATTTAACCAGTTTTATAAACGTCTGAGTGTTTTCTATCCACACATACTAATCATATGCATATACTATATTCCTGGCATGAGCAGCAGCGCGCTGAAATGTTGCGCGATTTTTAACAGAATGTTCGAAAAAGTAGGGGGTAGGAGTAACAGGTTAAAGTAGTTGGAAAAATCAGTGGGTTTTGTGATGAATGAGCCATCTGATTCAATGAATGATGTAACAAACTTCCCCTTTTTGACCACATTTAAATTTAAGGTGCTCCAAAGCTTTTTACTATATATTTTTCATATAACTTATCTTTCTTTCACAGTACAGTTTATTTTTTATTTTTGTTAAGTTTAGTCACATGATTTCTCAATTTACAGTATGTTTGCCAATTGGCCAGACTTATTTGCTGACTTAATAATAATAATAATAATATATGCCATTTAGCAGACGCTTTTATCCAAAGCGACTTACAGTCATGTGTGCATACATTCTACGATAACAACATTAGACCATTAGACCATAACAACATTAGACCATTAGACCATAACAACATTAGACCATTAGACCATAACAACATTAGACCATAACAACATTAGACCATTAGACCATAACAGCATTAGACCATAACAACATTAGACCATAACAACATTAGACCATAACAACATTAGACCATAACAACATTAGACCATTAGACCATAACAACATTAGACCATAACAACATTATACCATAACAACATTAGACCATAACAACATTAGACCATTAGATCATAACAACATTAGATCATAACAACATTAGATCATAACAACATTAGATCATTAGACCATTAGACCATAACAACATTAGACCATAACAACATTAGACCATAACAACATAACAACATTAGACCATAACAACATTAGACCATAACAACATTAGATCATAACAACATTAGACCATTAGACCATAACAACATTAGACCATAACAACATTAGACCATAACGACTTGTTTGCCAATTGGCCAGACTCATTCCTTTTGCCTCATCTCTCATCCATACAATTTTTTAATTCCTCATCAATTCACAGGGATTTCAGTTGAGATTTTCTTTCAGGGTGCATGCTTATAAGGAACTGGAAAAAGCAATTTCATACATCTGAAGTGCAGCGTCTGGTTGCTCCTCATTACACACCACAGACAAGCAAATATTATTTAGATCTTCAACATAGAAATCACTGCAAAACTTCTTGTTTGACCTCTTATACACTATATTAGGCCCAGCCTTTGGAACTTTGGTTTTCCTAGATATGGCTACAATATTATGATCACTACATTTGCTGGATTTGGATAATGCTTTAGAACAGTTTTCTGCAGCATTAATAAAGATGTGATCCATACATGAGGATTATTTCATTCCTGTGCAGTTTGTAAATAAACTGGTAGGTTAACTGATAATCTGAACCAGGTTGCAGGCACTGGTTACAGTTTTAACCTTTTTTCTTGAGAGGGCAGCTTGATGAAAACCAGTCAATATTTAGATCACCCCAAAAATATACCTCTGTTGATATCACATACATTATCAAGCATTTCACACATACTATCCAGATACTGACTGTTAGCACTCTGTGGTCTATAGCATCTCCCACAAGAATGGGCTTTAGGTGATGCATGTGAACCTGTAGCCATTTTACTTCAACGGCATTTGACATGATCCTCTCTAAGCTCCATTGACATTCCTGTCTCTTCTGAAGATATTGAAACCATGTATTGCTACCACTGTATCATTAAAGGTATTATCTAAGTGATTTTCTGAGATCGTATGTGAATGTTCTGTTACTAGCAAATTATCGATTTCATGAACCTAGGTTCTTAGGCTACATATGTTAATGTGGGCTATTGTTAACACTTTTCTGGGATACTTGATTGTTTTTATTGCTTTACTGGGAGGCTTAGAGGTAAACATGACAGTGATATTTATGTTTGAGCTGATGTTCCTACTGGACTTCCTACCAGAGAAAACTCCCTCAGTGCTAACAGTATAACTCGGGTTCATAGGTGCATGATTACTGCATACAATAGCTGTAGGATTGACAGAGGCATTCAGGGGAGTTAAAAGAACATAAATTAGGTTACTTACATTTTGCCAACTCCCCTGGGACTAAGTACATTTGCAGCAGTACTATGACAACTCAATCCCTACCATAGTGTCTCTATCTGAGCAGTGCTTGGGTCACTGATTATCAGGAATCAAGGGAAGACCCAGATACAGACTGTCGAAGTAACAAAGTTTATTGTAGCAACAGGGGCAGGCAAAGACAGTCAGGCAATGAGTGTGGCAGGATGGGCTCCAGCCCATGATGGCACCAGTAGCCCAGTCAAAGGAGGGATTGTGTCGCTGGAGTCAAGAGAATCCCAATAGCACGGGCGCCTGTGGAGACTCAACCAGCAGGAATTGGATAGCGTCTCCGTGGTTCCCCGACACCCGTAGGCTGACGGGGGTAGTCTGGTACGTGACGGCATATAGAGCGCCCGTCCAGCACTCTAACAGCCATGGGAAAGGAGAGGGGTTGAGTGGAGATACCCAGCTCGGACACCAGGGTAACATCCATGAGACTCATATCAGCCCCCGAGTCAATGAGTACCTGGAGAGACTTGGACTGGTCGCCCTACAGCAGGGTGGTGAGTAAGGGGAGAAGAACAATTATCTCTCAGACACACCAGTGTACTCACTCACGGTTGATTGTTGCTCCCACACCGCTGTGGCCCAGGCGAGTACCCTCCAGGACATCAGCGTAATAATATACGCCATCTTCGAGCGCTCCGAGGGGAACAAGGAAGGCTGCAGCTCGAAAACGAGGGAGCGTTGGGAGAGAAAGACCCGGCAGGTTTTGGAATCTCCCCGGGAAACCAGGGTGACGGCACTACTGCCAGCCGGGTTACAGAGGGGCTGGGAGGTTACCATTGTGGTTGGCTGCCTAATAGGCAACCCACGGACTTGGTCCCGCAAAATGTCCAATGCTTGGTCGTGACATTTAGCTGTGGCCTGGCACCCCTCCATCATATCGTGAAGCAACTCCTCGTGCCACCAATGGTGGCGCCTTGGGAGGAGATGGCGTAGCAGAGCTGGTCCAAGTCTGTTGGGTCAGTAAGGGCCATGTTCGTACCATCAGGAATCAACGTAAGACTCAGATGCAGACTGTCAAAGTAACAAAGTTTATTGTAGCAAAGGGCAGGCAAAGACACGTCAAGGCAGGCAGGGGTCGAAGATCCAGGGTGAGGCAAAGGTACAGGATGGCAGGCAGACTCCGGGTCAGAGACAGGCAGAGTTCAGTAATCCAGAGGTGGAGCCAAGGTTCAGGACGGCAGGCAGGCTCAGTGTCAGGCAGAGAGATCAGGCAGGCGGGTACAGGGTCAGGACATGCAAAGGTCAAAAAATCAGAAGGACGAGGAAAGAGAGGCTGGGAAATGATAGGAGCTGACAGGAAAAACACTGGTTAGCTTGAACGAAAAAGACGAACTGGCAACAGACAGACAGAACACGGGTATAAATACACAGGGGATAATTGGGAAGAAGGGTGACACCTGGAGGTGGGTGGAGATAAGAACAAGGAGAAGTGAAACCGATAACTCATTGTCTCAATGCAGCCTTGAAATGTGCAGACAGGGTCCAGGAGCTAAGATTATTTGGACGGACTCTGTCATTCCTGTAGAGCAGGTATTCCCAAACTGGGGTACGCGCAATGCCATCTGGGGCACGCCCAATAAAAATGTGATTCGCATTTAAAAATATATACACTGCTCAAAAAAATAAAGGGAACACTTAAACAACACAATGTAACTCCAAGTCAATCACACTTCTGTGAAATCAAACTGTCCACTTAGGAAGCAACACTGATTGACAATAAATGTCACATGCTGTTGTGCAAATGGAACAGACAACAGGTGGAAATTATAGGCAATTAGCAAGACACCCCCAATAAAGGAGTGGTTCTGCAGGTGGTGACCACAGACCACTTCTCAGTTCCTATGCTTCCTGGCTGATGTTTTGGTCACTTTTGAATGCTGGCGGTGCTTTCACTCTAGTGGTAGCACGAGACGGAGTCTACAACCCACACAAGTGGCTCAGGTAGTGCAGCTCATCCAGGATGGCACATCAATGCGAGCTGTGGCAAGAAGATTTGCTGTGTCTGTCAGCATAGTGTGGAGGCGCTACCAGGAGACAGGCCAGTACATCAGGAGACGTGGAGGAGGCCGTAGGAGGGCAACAACCCAGCAGCAGGACCGCTACCTCCACCTTTGTGCAAGGAGGAGCACTGCCAGAGCCCTGCAAAATGACCTCCAGCAAGCCACAAATGTGCATGTGTCTGCTCAAACGGTCAGAAACAGACTCCATGGGGGTGGTATGAGGGCCCGACGTCCATAGGTGGGGGTTGTGCAACACCGTGCAGGACGTTTGGCATTTGCCAGAGAACACCAAGATTGGCAAATTCGCCACTGGCGCCCTGTGCTCTTCACAGATGAAAGCAGGTTCACACTGAGCACATGTGACAGACATGACAGTCTGGAGACGCCATGGAGAACGTTCTGCTGCCTGCAACATCCTCCAGCATGACCGGTTTGGTGGTGGGTCAGTCATGGTGTGGGGTGGCATTTCTTTGGGGGGCCGCACAGCCCTCCATGTGCTCACCAGAGGTAGCCTGACTGCCATTAAGTACCGAGATGAGATCCTCAGACGCCTTGTGAGACCATATGCTGGTGCGGTTGGCCCTGGGTTCCTCCTAATGCAAGGTAATGCTAGACCTCATGTGACTGGAGTGTGTCAGCAGTTCCTGCAAGAGGAAGGCATTGATGCTATGGACTGGCCCGCCCGTTCCCCAGACCTGAATCCAATTGAGCACGTCTGGGACATTATGTCTTGCTCAATCCACCAACGCCACATTGTACCACAGACTGTCCAGGAGTTGGCGGATGCTTTAGTCCAGGTCTGGGAGGAGATCCCTCAGGAGACCATCCGCCACCTCATCAGGAGCATGCCCAGGCGTTGTAGGGAGGTCATACAGGCACGTGGAGGCCACACACACTACTGAGCCTCATTTTGACTTGTTTTAAGGACATTACATCAAAGTTGGATCAGCCTGTAGTGTGGTTTTCGACTTTAATTTTGAGTGTGACTCCAAATCCAGACCTCCATGGGTTGATAAATTTGATTTCCATTTATAATTTTTGTGTGATTTTGTTGTCAGCACATTCAACTATGTAAAAAAAAGTATTTAATAAGAATATTTTTCATTCAGATCTAGGATGTGTTGTTTTAGTGTTCCCTTTATTTTTTTGACCAGTGTATATTTTTCCCTCACATTTTCAAACAGTCCATTTATATTTTTCCAACGGGGCTATATAATTGGGTGAGTTTCTCGCCTTGGTAGCCTCGTTTCACTGCCAAAAATCTAATTAAAGGATGTAGTGTTCAGTGAAATAACAACAATGTTAAATACAGGTAGCCTTGTCAAAGAATCAACTTCCAATCACATTATCTGTTACTCTCTCGCGGGAATTCCACCAACGGTCAGTATGTAGCCAAACGTAGCTGCTGCTCATGTTGGCAATTTCCAAATGCCTGAAGGTACCACCTTCATGTGTACAAACAATAGTACACAAGTATAGACACCATAGGACCACGCAGCCATCATACCGCTCAAGAAGACGCGTTCTGACTCCTAGAGATGAACGTACTTTGGCACAAAATATGCAAATCAATCCCAGAACAACAGCAAAGGACGTTGTGAAGATGCTGGAGGAAACGGGTACAAAAGTATCTATACCCACAGTAAAACGAGTCCTATATCAACATAACCTGAAAGGCCGCTCAGCAAGGAAGAAGCCACTGCTCCAAAACAGCCTTAAAAAAGCCAGACTACATGTTTGCAACTACATATGGGGACAAAGATCGTACTTTTTGGAGAAATGTCCTCTGGTCTGATGAAACAAAAATAGTTTGGCCATAATGAACATTGTTATGTTTGGAAGAAAAAGGTGGAGACTTGCAAGCCGAAGAACAGCATCCCAAACGTGAAGCACAGGGGTGGCAGCATCATGTTGTGGGGTTGCTTTGCTGCAGGAGGGACTGATGCACTCTCAAAATAGATGGCATCATGAGGCAGGAACATTATGTGGATATATTAAAGCAACATGTAGACATCAGTCAGGAAGTTAAAGCTTGGTCACAAATGGGTCTTCCAAATGGACATTGACCCCAAGCATACTTCCAAAGTTGTGGCAAAATGGCTTAACTTCTGACCCACTGGGAATGTGATGAAAGAAATAAAAGCTGAATTAAATCACTCTACTATTACTCTGACATTTCACATTCTTAAAATAAAGTGGTGATCCTAACTGACCTAAGACAGGGCATTTTTACTCGGATTAAATGTCAGGAATTGTGAAAAACTGAGTTTAAATGTATTTGGCTAAGGTGTATGTAAACTTCCGACTTCAACTGTATCTGTACTGATGACGCAAAAACCATGACAGGGAGACATAGTGGAGTGTTAACGCTCGTGCAAGCAGTTGCTCCCAACGCAACTTGGGTACACTGCAGCATCCACTGAGAGGCTCTTGCTGCCAAGGGATGCCTGTCAGCTAGAAAGATGTTTTGGACACTACAGTGAAAAGGCCCCTGAATTCTTTTGTATTTTCTGCACTATGCAATGATATGGGCAGCGACCATTTAACACTTTTACAATATACAGAAGTGCGCTGTTGTCAAGTGGAAAAGTATTGACGCATTTGTTTTAACTGAGAGACAAGCTTAAAGTTTTCTTTACTGACCATAATTTTCACTTGTCTGACCTTTTGCATGATGATACGTTTCTCACACGACTTGCCTATCTGGGTGATGTTTTTCCCCCTAACCTGAATGATCTGAATCTAGGATTACAGGGACTCTCCGCAACTATATTCAATGTGCGGGACAAATTTGAGGCTATGATTAAGAAGTTGGAGCTCTTGTCTGTCTGCATTAACAAGGACAACGCACAGGCCTTTCCGTAATTATATGATTTTTTGGTGAGCAAATGAACAAGCTTGCAGATAATGTCAAATGTGATATAGCAAAACACCTGAGTGAGTTGGGTGCACAATTATGAAGGTACTTTCCCGAAACTGATGACACAAACAACTGGATTTGTTATCCCTTTCATGCCCTGCCTCCAGTCCACTTACCGATATCTGAACAAGAGAGCCTCATCAAAATTGCAGCAAGCGGTTCTGTGAATTAAATTGAATCAGAAGCCACTGCCAGATTTCTGGATTGGTCTGCACTCAGAGTATCCTGTCTTGGCAAATCGCGCTGTTAAGATACCGATTCCCTTTGCACCCACGTACCTATGTGAGAGTGGATTCTCGGTCTTCACTAGCATAAAAACTAAATACAGGCACAGACTGTGTGTGGAAAATGATTTAAGACTGAGACTCTCCAATACAAGCAAACATTGCAGAGTTATGTTTATCCTTTCAAGCACACCCTTCTCATTAACCTGTAGTGAGGTTTTCACAATTTTCAATGAAGAAATAAGGTTTTATATGTAAGACGGTTAAATGAAGAGAAATGATTAATTATTATATTATTTTGTGTCCTGGTCCTATAAGAGGGTCTTTGTCACTTCCCATGAATCACGTTGTGACAAACTCACTCATTCTTATGTTTAATAAATGTATCATATAGTGTGTGTGTGTGGCAGGCTCTCATGATTCGGGAGACCCGTTGAGGACTTGTGAGAGGCAGATTCTCGCACGTCCGCAACTCTTGGCACCCGGTTCGAACCTCCCATAGCCAACAAAGCCTCATTCACGTAGAAGCCACCAGACAGGGAAACAGAACAGAGGACGAAGGCGCCTGAACGTCTGGATCCAGTGTGGAGAAGCTGTTTGAAATCTGTATCCAGTCCAGGCTTCCCACCACCAGAGAGGCCGCTTTTGCGAAAGGCCACTGCTTTTGACTTCCACTGCGAGTGCCTCCATGACTGGTTGGTAGGGTCAAGAATAGGAACATCCCAGGGTCATCCTACTAACTCCATTCTCCAGGGATAGGGGGAGACTCCTTCGGGGAGGGAACCCTGCAGCGCACGACACGGCGATGACACTCCCACCAGGCCAGAGCGGTGTCCAGCTACTGGAGTAGAAGAGAAAGGGAAATTTAGGTGAACCTTGAGTCCCCAGTAGCTTGTGTACATTAGCTACTTGTTTGCGAAGAGTACCCACTTCACCCCGTAGTTCTTTGCAAGCAAACAATTGTTACATTGGAAGTCTGGACGGTCCACATTGTAATAGAGCAAAATAAACAGCTCCTGCAGTGTTGAAAATGTTTGTTAGCGACCTCCATTTACAGGCTAGCAGGGTTTCCGTCTCTCTATTCTTGACAGGGATTTACTTAGTCTTTTCTATGAGCTACAGTGGGTTTTCCCCCCGAAACAAGCACAGCCAGTGAAACGGCAAACACACAAGTGACACACACCAGTACGGCAAACAGAGAGAAAGCGGAGGACTTGCTCATTGCATGGATCTTGGCTGCACATAAACTACTAATAGCTGGTAGAGATGGATGCCATTCAGTTATTACTCTCGATCACTGTTAACCAGCAAATAAACCCATCATAGATATAGCGCCCTATAAATATTATTTACGTTTTGCTGATGGTATTTGTTGGTATGTTTGGTCATGATCTGTCTCTCTTATGTGAGTGACAAAATACCATCAGCAAAATCTCTGACTTGAAGAACATATTGCCATTCAGACCATATGAAGGACATATTTCCATTCAGACCATGTGAAGGACATATTTCCATTCAGACCATGTGAAGGACATATTTCCATTCAGACCATGTGAAGGACATATTTCCATTCAGACCATATGAAGGACATATTTCCATTCAGACCATGTGAAGGACATATTTCCATTCAGACCATGTGAAGGACATATTTCCATTCAGACCATGTGAAGGACATATTTCCATTCAGACCATGTGAAGGACATATTTCCATTCAGACCATGTGAAGGACATATTGCCATTCAGACCATGTGAAGGACATATTGCCATTCAGACCATGTGAAGGACATATTTCCATTCAGACCATGTGAAGGACATATTTCCATTCAGACCATGTGAAGGACATATTTCCATTCAGACCATGTGAAGGACATATTGCCATTCAGACCATGTGAAGGACATATTTCCATTCAGACCATGTGAAGGACATATTGCCATTCAGACCATGTGAAGGACATATTGCCATTCAGACCATGTGAAGGACATATTGCCATTCAGACCATGTGAAGGACATATTGCCATTCAGACCATGTGACGGACATATTGCCATTCAGACCATGTGAAGGACATATTGCCATTCAGACCCCCCGTTTTGCCCTCAGAACAGTCTTAATTCGTCGGGGCATGGCCTCTACAAGGTGTCGAAGCGTTCCATAGGGACACTGGCGCATGTTGACCCCAGTGCTTCCAACAGTTGTGTCAAATTAGCTGGATGTCCTTTGGGTGGTGGACCATTCTTTGTACACACGGAAAGTGTTGAGGGTGAAAAACCAGACAGTGTTGCAGACACAAACCGGTGCGCCTAACACCTATCATACCCCGTTCAGAGGTACTTAAATAGTTTGTCTTGCCCATTCACTCTGAATGGCAATCGATGTCTCAATTGTCTCAAGGCTTAAAAATCCTTCTTTAACCTGTGTCCTCCCGTTCATCTATACGGATTGAAGTGGATTTAACAAGTAATAAAGGTTCAAAGCTTAAACCTATGTCATGGAAAAAGCAGGAGTTCATAATGTTTTGTACACTCAGTGTTTAGTGTGCAATATGTTTGGAACATGAAATCGCAGAATAGTGAGAATCGCAATAATTATCGTATTGGCACCTAAGTATTGTGATAATATTGTATTGTGAAGTCCCTTGCAATTCCCTGCATTAAAAGATATTCTCCTCTGCTACTGAGCTTGTCTCATATCATGCACATGTATAGATTCCACTGTAGGTTGCACAGGTCGAAGCTGTATGGCAGCCACATGGTACCAGCACAAGAGAGGCTGGTTAGATATGTTACCAAGGACGCTATGAGAGAATGCATTCCCTACAAACATATCAAAGCGCTTACAGTTTATACACTTCCAATTACGCCTGCAAACAATGGCTGCAGCCATAGAGCAGCAGAACAGACTACAAACAGAACAATATCTGTCCTCACACAGGAAAATTAGTAATGTTTCTCTGCTCTTCAGTGGTTTACACACACCCTGTTCTTGGACAATAATGTGGTTGGCCCATTTCTCCTGCTGCTTTTTCCCTTCTTACTTGGCTTTGAGCTCTGGATTCTTTGCTGCAAACATTCTGATGCTCTTCTCTGGAGAGTTAGGATATTTAACACCACACACACAACCATTTAGCTTTCCCCACGTGTGAAGCATTGGCAGAGCAATCGCTTCCAATGAAAGCGGTACACTGGCCTGCAAATCTCCTCCTGGCATTACGGCAGTAACTTACTAGCCACTCTGGGGTGGTATCAGGCTATTGAGAGCTTACACGATTATACCCTTAAATATCCTTATGTCCTTTAAGCTGCACAACAAGCAGGGTGTTTATTTTCACAACACACTTCCTAAACCCCCAACAGTAATCAGGCCCAGTCCTTAAATCCAGCTCTAATCTCCTGTGCTTAACTCTCCAGACTGGTGATTCCTCTTCCTCACTGTCGGCCAGGGAACCGAGGGTTGGTTCTTTCCTGCGTGTGCTCCTGCGCTGATGTTAACTTGACAGGACGTGACCTATCAAAAGCCCCCCTGCCGCCAATGACAAAGGTCAGAGAGCAGATGTGACAGGTGTTTAGCTGTAACTACTGAGGCTCTGGGGCTGGACAGAGGGTCTCAGGACAGTTAGAGGGCGGGCCAATGACTCTAGACACAGACATTACAGCAGACTGAGCCAGACGTAGTAGAGTAGTACCTTCCACTTCCTGTATCTCTTACAGCGCTCAGTTACCTGTCGTCCATCACTCCTGCTACATGGTTACAAATGAGGTCATTTAAAAAAATGTAAATGTAGTTTACGAAAGTTCAATCAAGAAGGCTGGTCTGAATGACTCACTTTTATTAATCTAGTAAACACATAATTCACATCGCTTCCTATTTCACCCATCAGTATATCAGGTATTTACATTGTAGTGGTTATAATGATCCATGATCAGCATGGGGGGGGGGCGGCATCTGGCATCTGGCATCTGGCTCGGAGACAAGGCCTACCCCAAACTATTCAATAAAATTCCAGATTGTATTCTGTCTCTGTTGTCATTCAGTTAACCCTGTATTCAATGTAATAGTTTTTATTTTATGATCAAGCAAATAGGCAAAAATAATCCGCATTGGACAAGTAACAAGTTCATTGTCAGTGCACGGTCAACACATTTTCACATGATATTCAAAATAACTGAAAATGAATTGGACATGCACACCCTACCAAGCAACAATATATTATGCTAATCACTAATGAGCTTATAATTACTGGTTTACAATATCCATGGTTCTCATGTGGAAATTGAAAAGCAAAGTGGAACACATATGGAGTCTGAGCCTGGACTTAACAGTCAGATTCTGCTGCATTTTGGCCCGTTACAGTACCGACGGTCTCTGTAGAAAACAAGATTAACAAACATTTTTGCAATATTTCCAAACAGTGCTCATACTGCCTGTACTACTTTAGCTTCCGTATTAGATTAGTAAGGACCCAGGTGGTTGAACATTATCCTCCCTAAAATTGTTACTTGAAGTATAATGTTCACCCATAAAAGTACATCCCTTCCCTCTGAAGCTGTTAACTTTACCATGCCCACTTGTTGAGTGGTGTGTAGGGAACCGCTAGATGTCGATCATCCCCCCCGTAACTATTCCCCAGGCCGCTGCTGTAAATTACAATGTGTTATCATTCAATTTACATGGCAAAATAAGGGTTACATAAAATAGAAAATAAAGATCTACAGTACACATTACAAGCAAATCATAAGAATACATTATTTAACAAACAACTAAATATAGGCACACACAATTTTCTCCGACACACACTCGAATTGACAAGTTAATGAATACACACGCTAATGCAATTCAGAGCAGCTCACATATCTGACAGCAGGCTAATTTGTACACAAGCATGCCGAGCATACACCACCAGATCATTGAACCAGATATGTCTCACTGACCTAAACATATCCCTGAGTGTGACATGCTGCTGCCTCGCTGCATTAGAAACTGCTATGCATCATGGACAAGTAATAAGAAACATACCCATGGAATCAAACTGGTCACAGATTGTACTGCATTCATTGTTAATTGCATTGGGGAGGGAATGTCAGCTTAATTATTTCACTTTGAGTTGGAAATCATTCCTTGGAAATCTATTTGCCACAGATCAGATGTAAGATGTAACCAAGGTCCCAGTGATCAAAATGAGACTGCTAACTGGTAACACAAAGACATGCTCTGGAACTTTGAAAACTAGTCATATTTTTATCGACCTCCCACTTTGGGCTGGATGTGTCAATGTGTAGTTCATACAGTTCAAGTCAGATGTTTACATACACCTTAGCCAAATACATTTACACTCAGTTTTTCTGACATTTAATCCTAGTAAAAATGTCCCATCTTAGGTCAGTTAGGATCACCACTTTATTTTATGAATGTGAAATGTCAGAATAGTAGAGTGATTTGAGCTTTTATTTCTTTCATGTGTGGGTCAGAAGTGTACATACTCAATTAGTATTTGGTAGCATTGCCTTTAAATTGTTTAACTTGGGTCAAATGTTTCTGGTAGCCTTCCACAAGCTTCCCACAATAAGTTGGGTGAATGTTGGCCCATTCCTCCTGATGAACGCACCAAAGTGCGTTCATCTCTAGGAGACAGAATGTGTCTCCTTCCTGAGCTGTATGACTGCTGCATGGTCCCATGGTGTTTATACTTGCGTACTATTTTGCTACCTTCAGGCATTTAGAAATTGCTCCCAAGAATGAACCAGACTTGGAGGTCTACAATTTCTTTTCTGAGGACTTGGTTGATTTCTTTTGATTTTCCCATGATGTCAAGCAAAGAGGCACTGAGTTTGAAGGTAGGCCTTGAAATACATCCACAGGCACACCTCCAATTGACTCAAATGATGTCAATTAGCCTATCAGAAGCTTCGAAAGCCATGACATCATTTTTTTTGAATTTTTCAAGCTGTTTAAAGGCACAGTCAACTAGTATATGTAAGCTTCTGACTCACTGGAATTGTGATACAGTGAATTATAAGTGAAAAAATCTGTCTGTAAACTATTGTTGGAAAAATGACTTGTGTCAAAACTATAGTTTGTTAACAATAAATTTGCAGAGTGGTTGAAAAATGAGTTTTAATGACTCCAACCTAAGTGTATGTAAACTTCATAGTTCAACTGTACATGCATAATCTATGGGCAGAATTACTGTCATATCTAAAACTTCTTAAAACAATGTGGTGATCCTAACTGACCTAAAACAGGGATTTTTTTTACTAGGATTAAATGTCAGGAATTGTAAAACTGAGTTTAAATGTGTTTGGCTAAGGTGTATGTAAACTTCCAACTTCAAATGTATGTAAGGGAGTGGAGTTATGGAGAGCGAGTATCTCACTGACTGGGCAGTCAGTCTTTTGCTCTGAGCACCATGACTATTTCTGTGTCTCTCTGAGCACCATGTGGATCTATCTGCCTGTAATGCCTGCCTCTCCAGTGTTAACAGCTCTGGGCTTACTCTGTGTCTGATTGATAAAGTATTAGAGCAGGGTTTTATCTCACTCACACTTCACAGTGGAGTCGGCTATGTCACCTCCTCCCCTGCCCACACAGACAGCACTTACTGTTCCAGAGAGACGAAAAGCTATCTTACTCTTAGCCATGCATGCTCTAGCTACCTGAGAGTGGAGCGGGGGCTGAGCCAGATAGACAGGCAGGCTGACTGGGCGCTGCAGTGTGACCTGCATGAGAAATTAGTAGATTACACAGGCTGCTGCTGGGATGTGTGGCACTGCAGAGGTTAGATAGATGATGGAATATGGGAATGCAGCTTTGGCTTTTTCTAACTGATATGGCTACTTAACTCCTAGACATCAGAGTAAAGCCACTAGCGACGGGGCAAAAAAATCGATACATTATTTTGGACGATATTATATCGATACTTTTTGTTTAAAAAAAGTATTAATAATAATAATTTACATTACTGGTCAAAAGTTTTCAAACACAAACTCATTCAAGGGTTTTTCTTTATTTTTACTATTTTTTACATTGTAGAATAATAGTGAAGACATCAAAACTATGAAACAACACATATGGAATCATGTAGTAACCATATATATATATATTTGGTTACTACATATATAATATATTTTATATTTGAGATTCTTCAAATAGCCAACCTTTGCCTTGATAACAGCTTTGCACACTCTTGGCATTCTCCCAACCTCTCATGACGTAGTCACCTGGAATCCATTTCAATTAACAGGTGTGCCTTCTTAAAAGTTAATTTGTGGAATTTCTTTCCTTCTTAATGCATTTGAGCCAATCAGTTTCTTTGTAACAAGGTAGGGGGGTATACAGAATATAGCCCTATTTGGTAAAAGACCAAGTCCATATTATGATAAGAACAGCTCAAATAAGCAAAGATAAATGACAGTCCATCATTACTTTAAGACATGAAGGTGTCACACCCTAATCTGTTTCACCTGTCTTTGTGATTGTTTCCACCCCCCTCCAGGTGTCGTCTATCTTCCCCATTATCCCCTGTGCATTTATACCTGTGTTCTCTGCTTGTCTGTTTCCAGGTCATATTGTCAAGCTTACCAGTGTGTTTTTCTTACTCCTGTTTCCTTGAGCTCCTGTTTTATAGTTTTCCCGGTTTTGATCATTCTGCCTACCATGACTGCAGTTCTGTACCTTTTGCCACTGCCCTGGATTACTGACCTCTGCCTGCCCCTGACCCTGCCTGAGGCTCTGTACCTCTGAGACTCTGCCCTGGATTACTGACCTCTGCCTGACCTTGACCTGTCCTTGAATGAGTAGGTGTTCTAAAATGTGTGTGTGTGTGTGTGTGTGTGTGTGTGTGTGTGTGTGTGTGTGTGTGTGTGTGTGTGTGTGTGTGTGTGTGTGTGTGTGTGTGTGTGTGTGTGTGTGTGTGTGTTAGTTTACATACACCTTAGCCAAATAAATTTAAACTCAGTTTTTCACAATTCCTGACATTTAATCCAAGTGAAAATTCCCCGTCTTAGGTCAGTTACTTTATAGATCACCACTTTATTTTTTATAGTGTAGCTCATGGTTATTTGTCGATGTAGACAGTTTCCATACATTCAGCCAAATGGAATTTAAACTCAGTTTTTCACAATTCCATGACATTTAATCCAAGTAAAAATGTCCCTCTTAAAGATCAGTTCACTTTATAGATCACCACTTTATTTTTGAGATCATAGTGAGCTCACATGAGTTATTTGATCACATGTAGAACAGCTGATTCCAGTACATTCACATCAGTTGAGATATCTGTAATGAGATCACCTTGAATGAGAACCATATCACCATTTAGATCTCATGAGAATGAGATCACATGAATGAGATGAGATCACATGAGAATGAGAACACATGAGAATGAGATCACATGAGAATGAGATCACATGAGAATGAGATCACATGAGAATGAGAACACATGAGAATGAGACATGAGAATGACACATGAGAATGAGATCACATGAGAATGAGATCACATGAGAATGAGATCACATGAGAATGAGATCACATGAGAATGAGAACACATGAGAATGAGAACACATGAGAATGAGAACACATGAGAATGAGAACACATGAGAATGAGAACACATGAGAATGAGATCACATGAGAATGAGATCACATGAGAATGAGAACACATGAGAATGAGAACACATGAGAATGAGAACACATGAGAATGAGATCACATGAGAATGAGAACACATGAGAATGAGAACACATGAGAATGAGAACACATGAGAATGAGAACACATGAGAATGAGAACACATGAGAATGAGATCACATGAGAATGAGATCACATGAGAATGAGAACACATGAGAATGAGATCACATGAGAATGAGATCACATGAGAACACATGAGAATGAGAACACATGAGAATGAGATCACATGAGAATGAGATCACATGAGAATGAGAACACATGAGAATGAGAACACATGAGAATGAGATCACATGAGAATGAGATCACATGAGAATGAGATCACATGAGAATGAGATCACATGAGAATGAGAACACATGAGAATGAGAACACATGAGAATGAGAACACATGAGAATGAGATCACATGAGAATGAGATCACATGAGAACACTTTCTTGAATTAGCGGGACAGGGGTGTTGTCATTTTTTACAAGGCATTGTTATTAGCGATGGGGGGAAAATCCATAGTTATTATTTTTGACAATGTATCGTTTTGACAATATCGCTATATTATTTTTGGGCTAGTTGACTGTACCTGCACCAAAACTCATATTTTCCCATAACTTGTTCTCCATCTTCTTTTTAGATAGGGAGACCAAAAAAAAAGGAAAAAAAAGAAAATAAATTGTTTTCAGCACTTTGATTTCCATGACTAATCAGAAATCATTTTCTCATGGCTCTCTCTTATCCCACTGCAGCAGACGTCTGATGAGCAACGAATTCCAATAAAATAACAGTATTGAATCGCTGTGCATAGATTCGGAATGCATATCGTATCGGCACCTTGCGTATCGTGATAATGTGAGGTCCATGGCAATTCCCAGCCCTAATAGTTATGATTGCATTCCAGAGCGTGGTTGAACACCAGACAGGTATGAAACAGAACAAATGTTTTGCTCAGTGTGTTTGTCACCTGAGTTTAAACACCCCCTCCCTGCTAGGCAGCAGGCGATGGGCATGCACAGTGCACCGCTTGAGTTGATGATCCTGTTTCCTAAGCTTATGATTAAACCCATTGGTATTCACATCCACCCAGACTGATAGAAAACATTCTAGCATCATCTGAACTCTTATGCCCTTTCTATACCAAATCCATCCACAGCTGCTTTCCCATAATATTCTCCCAGTTGTAATGTGGCACTCTACTGACAATTATGAACATAAAATGTTCCCCAAAACATACTGTCGGTGCTTGTTATGAGTAGAGAGGTCTATTCTTTTCTGTAATGCTTATGTTTTTGTCATATTCCTGGACTGAATTTCAGTGTGTCATGGATGTCTTTGTCTGAACTGAAAAGGCATTGGAGGAGTGATAAAGCTGGATTAGATTTTTTTTCTCGTATCACTCATTTTACTCTGACTATTAGTTTTATTGAGACAATGGAGACATCCCAGTAGCCTTATTGTACTCTACCTGAGTTGAATGTACACTACCGTTCAAAAGTTTGGGGTCACTTAGAAATGTCCTTCTTTTTGAAAGAACAGCTAATGTTTTGTCCATTTAAAATGCCATCAAATTGATCAGAAATAGTGTATCATTTTTTTTATTTTACCCTATTTTTCTCCCCAATTTGGTGGTATCCAATTGGTAGTCGTTACAGTCTTGTCTCATCAATCCAATTGGTAGTCGTTACAGTCTTGTCTCATCAATCCAATTGGTAGTCGTTACAGTCTTGTCTCATCAATCCAATTGGTAGTCGTTACAGTCTTGTCTCATCAATCCAATTGGTAGTCGTTACAATCCAATTGTCTTGTCTCATCAATCCAATTGGTAGTCGTTACAGTCTTGTCTCATCAATCCAATTGGTAGTCGTTACAGTCTTGTCTCATCAATCCAATTGGTAGTCGTTACAGTCTTGTCTCATCAATCCAATTGGTAGTCGTTACAGTCTTGTCTCATCAATCCAATTGGTAGTCGTTACAGTCTTGTCTCATCAATCCAATTGGTAGTCGTTACAGTCTTGTCTCATCAATCCAATTGGTAGTCGTTACAGTCTTGTCTCATCAATGCAACTCCCGTACAGACTCGGGAGATGCGAAGGTCGAGAGCCATGCGTCCTCCGAAAAACAACTCAACCTAGCCGCACTGCTTCTTGACACAATGCACATCCAACCCGGAAGCCGCACCAATGTGTCAGAGGAAACACCGTACACCTGGTGACGTGGGCAGCGTGCGCTGTGCCCTGCCCGACACAGGAATCACTAGTGTGCGATGAGACAAGGATATCCCTGCTGGCCAAACCCTCCCTAACCCGGATGATGCAGGGCCAATTGTGTGCAGCCCCATGGGCCTCCACTGCGATGCAGTGCCTTAGACCACCGCGCCACCCGGGAGGCCCAGTGTAGACATTGTTAATGTTGTAAATGACTATTGTAGCTGGAAACGGCTGATTTTGTTATGCAGGTGAATGAGGACCCAAAAACGACTTTACAGAAACAGAGTTTATTCCAAGTCAAACCAGGAATGCAGAAACCCTCTAGACAGTAGAGGGGAACAAACTGAAGATGCGACCACAGACTGCAGGTCGCTTCGGGAAGGCGCAGGCCGTAGCTGATCAAGACACCTGCTCACACGCAGCATCTGAAGAAGGCAAAAAACATGACAGGACGGAACGAGGACAAGAACAGCGAACATCAAACGAGGATCCGACAAGGACAGAAGCGGAAAACAGAGGGAGAAATAGGGACTCTAATCAGAGGGCAAAATAGGGGACAGGTGTGAAAAGAGTAAATGAGGTAGTTAGGAGCATGAGGAACAGCTGGGAGCAGGAACGGAACGATAGAGAGAGAGAGCGAGAGAGGGAGAGAGGGAGGGGGAGAGAGGGATAGAAAGAGGGAAAGAACCTAATAAGACCAGCAGAGGGAAACGAATAGAAGGGAAGCACAGAGACAAGACATGATAACCAATGACAAAACATGACAGATTTAAGGGAATATCTACATAAGCGAACAGATGCCCATTATCAGAAACCAATGGCAAGTTGTGTTAGCTAATCCAAGTTAATCATTTTAAAAGGCGAATTGATCATGAGAAAACTCTTCTGCAATTATGTTAGCACAGCTGAAAACTGTTGTCCTGATTTAAAGAAGCACTAAAACTGTCTTTCTTTAGACTAGTTGAGAACTTGAGCATCAGCATTTGTGTGTTTGATTACAGGCTCAAAATGGCCAGAAACAAATAACTTTCTTCTGAAACTCGTCAGTCTATTCTTGTTCTGAGAAATGAAGGCTATTCCATGCAAGAAATTGCAAATCAAACTAAAGATCTGGTACAATGCTGTGTACTACTCCCTTCACAGAACAGCGCAAACTGGCTCTAACCAGAATAGAAAGAAGAGTGGGAGGCCCTGGTGCACAACTGAGCAAGAGGACAGGTACATTAGTCTAGTTTGGGAACAGATGCCACACAAGTCCTAAACTGGCAGCTTCATTAAATAGTATTCGCAAAACACTAGTCTCAACGTCAACAGTGAAGAGGTGACTCCGGGATGCTGGCCTTCTAGGCAGAGTTCTTCTGTTCAGTGTCTGTGTTCTTTTAATCTTAATCTTTTATTTTTATTGGCAAGTCTGAGATGTATTTTTCTTTGCAACTCTGCAAAGAAAAAATTGTATTTTCTTTCAAAAACAAGGATATTTCTAAGTGACCCCAAACTTTTAAACGGTAGTGTACATTAGCTCAGCCTGAAAAAACCCAACACACACCACACTCTCTGTTCAGATTCTCTTCCTCATGGCAGAACGTTGTGTGTGCAAGTGGCCAGCTAGCCGCATATTAACTTTGAGACAATGGCACATAGAATTTGGTCAAAACTACTATCTTCTGGCAACATTTCAGAGGTGAATGACGGCAGAGGGATAGCGTAAAGAAAGGGAATAGCGAGCATATGAGAACAGGTCACATGGTGTTAGCGCTGCTCTGTGAGCGTCCATGGACCCATTGTGGCACGACAGCGAGGGGAGATGAGAGGAAGGAGGAGGAGAGATCATGTAAACCTTGTGCCATTGTATAGTGTATGGGCTCTTAGGAATGTGAAGGACTGTCCTGTTTCTCCCATCCACAGTGCTCTTCCTAGATGTGTATATGCTCCTTTCCAATCCAGGAGTTTATTCCTGGCCAAACGGTTTCTATTATTGGGCCACTCCTGCATTCGTCTGTCAGCCCCTGCTCCGTGATGCGAGGTGGCAGGCCGCAGAGGCAGTGAAGCAATTCCGGGCCAACTGCCCCCTATCTCCATTTTTCCTTCTCCCTTTCTCTCCTTTCCTCCTTTCTCTCACTCTCTTTCTCCAGTCTGTTTTCTTCCCTGTGCCACACACATTTATTTCCTCCTCCTGTTTAGGCCCTGGGGGAATGTGCCAAGGTATGTCTGTGTCTTAACCACAAACCCTTGAGTCATAAGGTTGATCATTCAAGTGTTGCCTGTAAAAAAGAGAACTCCTTCTTCCCTCTTCTGTTGTGAGCACACTGATGGAATTGAATAGAACATTGTGTTTTACGTGTACATTTCGTGCATTTGTGTGCATTGGGAGGGGGAGGGCCGGCTGATGGCAGGGTCCAGAGAGCTAGAGGATAAAGCGATGGCTAGATAAATAGGCCATTATTTACTGAAGAGCTGGACAGATTCAAAGGGCTGAGGAGAACTGGCTATGCTCGCCCGTCTGTGTTGCTTTAGTGGGAGGGAGGCTCTAAATGTGTCTAGTTTCTGTTATAAGCCTGTCTTTCCAGATTGGAGGTGTGTCATGGGCCAGGACATGTACACTCCTGTAACCAGACCTGTGGGAGGACAGGGGTAATGGGACAGCCATTCTGGTGCAGACGTTCACATGGACTCCAGGGAAGGGCTAGGTCATGGGCAATAGTAGAGATGATGGCTCTGTCACGTAGGCCACAGTTTAAGGGGAATTGTCATGGGTGTTGTAACACCATATGATGGACAGATGCATCAGCACTCAAACATAGTAAATGTAGGCCAAATGGCACAAACGTACACGCTCAAACCACAAACACCTTTTTTCCAACCAATGTCAGCTGAAATAGTCTCTATATAAATCTCAGAAAATTTTTATAGAGAAATATGATATGTAACCTTATGTTAAAGAGCTTATATCGAGCTGCTTCTGAATGTTGAGATCCTACTGTAGATTTCACATCGCGTAAGATCAGTTCTCGTTGAGCTACCGGCTCACACTGCTACTTTGAAGTTGTCTGCTTTTCTCTGGTCCCTTTTCCCATGCCATTACATTGCTCCACTCAAATCTGTGTTCCCATATACCTCCCTGAATAGATCTGGGGCATGGCTGTGATTGTTGCACGACTTTGTAACGAATTGGTTTGTATGGGTTTTATGATAGTAAAAAGAGATGCATCTCTTATGTATTTTGGAATCTCTGTGTAGCCTATGCTGTCTGCACACACACACACACACACACTGCTACTGCTGAAAGCAGCCATTGTAGAGAGTGTAAGTGATGTTGTCCATTTGCATAGTGAGCTTGGCTCGGTAGCAGTCTTTGAGTGTGTGGAGAATAACGTGATTTGTGTTGCACTCTCATGAGGGCTTTCTCTCCTGAAGTGCTTGAACGCAAAATCAATCTGTTTACTTCTCTATCGATGACAACATGGTGCTGGTTCAGTCCATGGGGGGACCTGGAAGCCAATTTATCCTAATAGTAAGTCATCCCTCTTTATAAATGGATGGTAGTCTAAATGAAGTCAACTTGTCCCTAATGAGGATTAATGAGACCATTAAGAATTATTGATCAGTGGTGGTAAAAACAAACACTATCTGGCTACCAAACATACTGTAAGGAAACCAATAATGTTGGTATTATCTGGTAATGTCCTTTTTGTGAAGCTAAAGGTGCATTTGTGGACTTTAAAGTGTTTTATTCCTTTAAAGAGATTCCGTTTGGTATACTTTTTAGCAAGTAGTTCTGAAAGTAGTGCTCAAGAGCCTATAGTGGTCCCCGGAAATTGCATACTACGTCACATACAGTATGTGCAGATATGTGCACCACATCATTGTTCTTTCTCTGATGTGTGTACATCTTGCTAGCTGTAACTCAAATTGCGAGGGGTAAAGCTAATTTGCTGGAACTCGAATTGCTAGGGGGCTGGCCCAGTAAACAGTTTCAAACTAGGGATTTCGTGGTAGGGATAGGGTCTAGTTTCCTGAATTCCCACCTGACTGACGTGCCCAAAGTAAACTGCCTCTTACTCAGGCCCAGAAGCCAGGATATGCATATAATTGGGACCATTGGATAGAAAACACTTTTAATTTTCCAAAACTGTTACAATAATGTCAGAGACTATAACAGAATTGATATGGCAGGCCAAAATCTGAAGACAATCCAAACAGATTTGTGTTTTTTTGAAGTCCCAGGCTCTTATTATGGATGAATACCTATTGTTTCTATATAAATCTGTCTGCCAGATTGCAATTCCTATGGCTTCCAATAGATGTTAAGTCTTTATTCAAGGTTTCAGGCTTGTTTTTTGAAAAACAAAAAAGTATTTGGAGTTTTGGTTAGGAGACTATCTGAACAATTTGTCTTTCGACGCGTGAGGGAGAGGGCGTGCTTATTTTTAATTTTCCTTTCATATTTGAACATACTACTTTCCATATAAAACAGAGGATAAAATAGAAACTTGGGTTTGGCTTGTTTGGACGAAGTTTAGAGGTAGGTTTTTGGACTCTGTCTGCATGATGAACGAGCGGTTTACTGAAATCGATGGTGCCAACTAAACTGACTTTTTGGCATATAAAAAAAGATTTTATCTAACAAAGCGACCATTCATGTTGTAGAATTTAAGCTCTTAAATGATTAGACCCTTGTATGTTCAGGAATGTTTATTACGATTATTTATTTGAATTGCGCGCCTCCAATTTCACCGGATGTTGTCGGCTGGTGTCCCACTAGTGGGACGCCTATCCCTAAGAATGTGAAATGTCAGAATAATTGTAGAAAGAATGATTTATTTCAGGTTTTATTTGTTCCATCACATTCCCAGTGGATCAGAAGTTTACATACACTCAATTAGTATTTGGTAGCATTGCCTTTAAATTGTTTAACTTGGGTCAAATGTTTCTGGTAGCCTTCCACAACCTTCCCACAATAAGTTGGGTGAATTTTGGCCCATTCCTCCTGACAGCAGGTGTAACTAAGTCAAGTTTTTAGGCCTCTTTGCTCGCACACGCTTTTTCAGTTCTGCCCACAAATTTTCTAATTGGTTGTATTCAGGGCTTTGATGGCTATCCAATACCTTGACTTTGTTGTCGTTAAGCCATTTTGCCACAACTTTGGAAGTATGCTTGGGGTTATTGTCCATTTGGAAGACCCATTTGCGACCAAGTTTGAACTTTTTGACGTCTTGAGATGTTGCTTCAATATATCCACAGAATGTTCCTTCCTCATGGTGCAGCAAAGCAGCCCCACAACATGATGCTGCCACCCCGTGCTTCATGGTTGGGATGGTGTTATTCTGCTTGCAAGCCCCCAATTTTTCCTCCAAAAATAACGATGGTCGTTATGGCCAAACAGTTCTATTTTTGTTTCATCAGACCAGAGGACATTTCTCCAAAAAGTGCCATCTTTGTCCCCATGTGCAGTTGCAAACCATAGTCTGGCTTTTTTATGGCGGTTTTGGAGCAGTGGCTTCTTCCATGCTGAGTGGCCTTTCAGGTTATGTCGATATAGGACTTGCTTTCCTGTGGATATAGATATTTTGCACCTGTTTCCTCCACCATCTTCACAAGGTCCTTTGCTGTTCTGGGATTGATTTGCACTTTTTCCACCAAAGTACGTTCATCTCTAGGAGACAGGATGTGTCTCCTTCCTGAGCAGTATGACAGTTGCTTGGTCCCATGGTGTTTTTGCTTGCATACTATAGTTTGTACAGGTGAACGTGGTACATTCAGGCGTTTGGAAATTGCTCCCAAGAAAGAATGAGGTCTACAATTTCTTTTCTGAGGTCTTGGCTGATTTCTTTTGATTTTCCCATGATGTCAAGCAAAGAGGCACTGAGTTTGAAGGTAGGCTTTGAAATACATCCACAGGTACACCTCCAATTGACTCAAATTATGTCAATTAGCCTATCAGAAGCTTCTAAAGCCATGACATAATTTTATGGAATTTTCCAAGCTGTTTAAAGGCACAGTCAACTTAGTGTATGTAAACTTCTAACCCCCTGGAATTGTGATACAGTGAATTATAAGTGAAATCATCTGCCATTAAACTATTGTTGGAAAAATTGCTTGTGTCATGCACAAAGTAGATGTCCTAACCGACTTGCCAAAACTATAGTTTGTTAACAAGAAACTTGTGGAGTGGTTGAAAAACTAGTTTTAATGACTCCAACCAAAGTGTATGCAAACTTCCGACTTCAACTGTACACACCAGGGAAGCATATCTTCTTGGAGGCATGGGGATTTGGAACACAAGCTCTGCTTGTTACCCGCCCCTGCTGGAGTTTGCTGCAGAACGACTGTGAAGCCGTGGACCGCAGCTCTCCTGGGGATTGAATAGATTGATTGATCAATTAGGGGAATAAGTAATCCCCTACAAACTCTACACTTGTTCACTCTACTATTGATTCTCACCATGATACCCAGTACACTGAACGTCTAGTTATTTGAAGAGCAACAGCCCCTTTATGTTTCATGTGTCTTCCAGAGGCCTGCCAGAGCAATACAAATGTTTAGTACAACTGGAGATATGGATCATGATTCTGTAATGGGTTTAGAGGGTGTAGTGAGAACACTCATGGACTCCAAATGATTTGGTTTTATGGTTCACATTGAGTTTTTATTATATCCCAAAGCCCATCTCTGTGTGTCTGTCTCAACACCCCAAATCTTTAACAACCCCTTTCAGAGAGGGGCTAGACCAAGGGGCTTTGGAACACAGGCATTTTAATAGACTTTCGAAAGAAGCACTTACCTGGGATCGGGGCCCTAAAACTTTTACAATTACAGAATTGATTGCTGGTGCCTGCAAAGGTTAAAGTGAAGAAGACAAAAGTGCAGAGGCTAATTAGCTCATAGACTGACGGACCGGGTCCTGTGCTGTACCTCTTGCCTACTGTAGCACTGGCCTCAGGGAGACAGCCATGGGTGTGCTTGTCCGCTGACAAGATCACTGTCACTGGATCGAAAGAGAGAGAAATAGACTGGAGGTGTCAAAGATTCACAGAGGTTGGGCCCTTTGTCAGAGAATACATTGTTGTCCTCTGATATATTACTTGCAGATTTCTTTATATATTTTTTTAATTATTTAACCTTGGCCATGATAAGAAGCTTTCCCATCAATTTGACACAAACAGGCACTCTCTTTATTTGAAGACTTTTGTTATAGGGTGTGTAGTAGACTGCACTCAAGTAATCACTTTAGAGTGGCAGCCTCAGTCTCTCTTTGGGGCAGACAACAGACTAATTGGTCTCATCTGTTCCAGAGTAGATTTGCCAGGAGCTGGCCATAATCTCATTACACACAGGCAAAGCACGATGGCTGGATACCGGGAGACCGAGGGACTCACTTAGTCCCTGTTGTGATATAGATGTTGATCACTCTTTTGCATCAGAAATTTCAAATGAGCCTCGTGAGTGGCTGAAAATGAGCATTTCTCCGTGCGGGGGCAGTCGAGTCATTGGGATCAGGGCTTGCTATCAAAATTATGTTCTCTCTCGCTCGTTCAAACGCTAGGCCTAGGTCATATTACTGCAACATTCATATGTGCAAAAATGTATCTGAAATGCAGGCATGCACATCCACAATCATAATTTTATATAGCTTAATAACACAAGATAATGTACATATTAGTCTCCACTAGGCTATGACATACACTAGACACTTCTATCCTAAGGTCTGGGGTGGTCTGGCAGTTAAGGCTGCTACCTTCAGCATGCATATATAGGCCTACCGTGTTGGCGTGGATTTGATTCCGGCACTCACTCTTCTGGCACAAATGTGGTCCTTCTGTAGCTCAGTTGGTAGAGCATGGCGCTTGTAACGCCAGGGTAGTGGGTTCGATTCCCGGGACCACCCATACGTAGAATGTATGCACACATGACTGTAAGTCGCTTTGGATAAAAGCGTCTGCTAAATGGCATTTATTATTATTATATTACAAATAACTAAATCCCCCGATTGATTTGATGTAGTTACACATTTCAAATATGGACAGTCCAGGGTTAAGAATTGACCATACCAGACACTTTTGGATAACATGAATAGGAAATGAATAAAATAATAACATTCAATATGCTACACCGACATTAGTTTCAAAATGATTGCCCAGCACTGGGCTTGAACTCGTGATGCTAGGAGCGAAAGCATGCTGCTCAGACCACTGCACTCGACAGTTCACAATGCTCTATCTAGCCGTGAGAATACAGTACTTGATGGTATAAAGTCTGTTGGTTTGTAGAGCCTTCCCCAAACCATGGCCCCTTAGGTACGGTATTGCATTGTATAGCCTACAAACACCGCTTCCAGCTGCCCCCTGGCGGCAATTTATACATTTAAAATATTTATTCAAATCCTCCTGCTGCAGGATTATTCTCTTCCTGTGACAAAATGGGTCATATTAAGATTCAACATCTGTAGCTGTTCAGGGTAAAGTCATCCAAAGGATCCTATTGGCCTGGAGGACACAATGTCTAGGGAAATGTAATGCATACTGGGGAGTGAGTTGGTCAGTTTTCATTGTCTGTACTGTACTGTATTTTAACCCAACATTGAAATGTATTGCAAAATAACTAAAGTCATTGCCCTTCATTCATGCAAGCTGCAAGCTTTGCCATTGGGAACAACTTTGTTCTGTGAGAGACCAGAGTGTGGCTGATAAACAATGCAGATTCTTGGAAATGAGTTGAGACAAGAGAAGGCCATCCAACGGTTACTCTTCGAGCTACACAGATGTGTTTTTAAAGTATTCTTAAAAGCCCATAGAGGTCTATTTACTGTAATATGTTTTGGCTGGAACTTTTAATAGGGATTTCATTATTTCTTTGTGTGGTGGAAAAGAAAATGTATTTCTCTTACATTAGATAAAGATTTTATGATAATGTTTCTGAAGGCCAAACCCATTTTGTAGGATTTCAGACAGTGATAGGTAATACTAGTTTTATTAGTGCTGTATTAGGGGTCTGAGATCTAAGATCACCAACCATCTTAATTTTCTGTCTGTCACGTTCACTGTCTTCAAACTCCTTGTCATAGATGAGCCAAGGCGCAGCGTGCATGTAATTCACATCTTTAAAAACGTGAAACCTTCACAAAAATACAGGTAAACAGAAACCGAACATGACGCAACCGTGGCGCACACAAACACACACAGAAAATAAATAATTACCCACAACATTAGGTGGGAAAAAGGCTGCCTAAGTATGATTCCCAATCAGAGACAACGATAGACAGCTGCCTTTGATTGGGAACCACACTCGGCCAAAAACAAAGAACTAGAAAACAGAATGCCCACCCAGATCACACCCAAATAAAATGGCTCTCTAAGGTCAGGGCGTGACACTGTCACATAGTAGTTTACACTTCATGTGTTGGATCATCCCCTCCAACCCATGTCCTTGGTTCTCATTTCAAATATTAATGAATGTGTTTTCCAGAGAGCATACTGTTCAATTGCCACCTTCGAGATCTGTCTCCCCCAATCATCGTAAGATACAGTGCTTAATTCCCATCCGATTTCACTAAAGCTCCCTTGCAGAACGCTGACACCTTAAGTTATTGCAGTGTCATAAAAAAAAACATTCATCATCTCTCATCATCTACCCAGCCAACAGGTCTCACAAAGCAGTGCTGAGGCTATTAAGGTATGTGTCAACACCACTTCCTCAGTGAGATGGCTTTGGCTCCTAATCTAATGCCTCTCACTCCTGCTTCTTTAAATGAAATGAAATAAAATACCATTTTATTTGTCACATGCTTCAACAACAGGTCCAGACTAACAGTGAAATGCTTACTTATGGGCCATTCCCAGAAAATTGAGAAATACTAGAAAAGTAAAACGCATAATTGTAAAAGTAGTAATAAATACACAATGTGTAATGATAACTTGGTTACATACACAGGCGAGTCGATGTGCAGTGGTACGAGGTAAATGAGTTAGATACTGTATGTACATATAACTAGGAATAAAGTGACACATAATAACCAGTAGCAGCAGCTTATGTGATGAGACAAAACAGTTTGTGCAAAAAGGATCAATGCAGACAGTTAAATAATTAACCAAATAGGTACTGGACTAACTATTTAGAAGACTTATGGCTTAGGGGTTGAAGCTGTTCAGTGTCCTGTTGGTTCCAGACTTGGTGCATCGGTAATGCTTGCCGTGCAGTAGCAGAGAATGGTCTATGACTTGGGTGGTGGGAGTCTTTGTCAATTTTTAGGTATAGAGGGCCTGGATGACAGGGAGCTCGGCCCCAGTGTTGTACTGGGCTGTACGCACTAGCCTAGTGATGAGCTTGGAGGGCACTATGGTGTTGAATGCTGACCTGTAGTCAATGAACAATATTCACACATAGGTGTTCCTCTAGTGGAGTTGGGAAAACGCAGTGTGAAGTGCAATAGAGCTTGCGTCACCTGTGGACCTGTTGGGGCGGTATGTGAATTTGAGGGGGTCCATGGTGTCTGGGATAATGGTGTTGATTTGAGCCATAACCAGCCTTTCAAAGCACACCTGTGTATATAAGGTCCCACAGTTGATAGTGCATGTCAGAGCAAAAACTAAGCCATGATGTCGAAGGAAATGTCCGTAAAGCTCCACGACAGGATTGTGTCGGGGCACTGGGGGAAGGGTACCAAAACATTTCTGCAGCATTGAAGGTCCCTAAAACACAGTGGCCTCCATCATTCTTAAATTGAAGAAGTTTGGAACCTTCAAGACTCTTCCTAGAGCTGGTCACCTGGCCAAACTGAGCAATCGGGGGAGAAGGGCCTTGGTCAGGGATGTGCCCTAGAACCCGATGGTCACTCTGAAGGAGCTCCAAAGTTCCTCTGTGGAGATGGGAGAATCTTCCAGAAGGACAACCATCTAACAAGATTCTCTGGTCTGATGAAACCAAGATTGAACTCTTTGGCCTGAATGTCAAGCATCCGGTCTGGAGGAAACCTGGCACCATCCCTACGGTGAAGCATGGTGGTGGCAGCATCATGCTGTGCGGATGCTTTTCAGAAGCAAGGACATTTCTAAGTGTCCCCAAGCTTTTGAATGGTAGTGTACATCTAGGTGATTTTTCTATACATCGGCAAGACAGAACAGCAGCATCAGTTAAGCTCAAGGGAGGAGGTGTGTGTCGCTTTGTTAACAATAGCTGGTGCGCAATCTCTAATATTAAGTTAAGTTAAGTTAGAATACCTAACTTACATGAAACATAAAAATGTTATACAGAGGCGGCGCTCCTGAATCCGTTGTACCTCATTTCTACCAGCATGTCATGGGTGCAACTAGAGGCGAAAGAACTCTAGATCACCTTTACTCCACACAACGTGCCATTGTCCTCTGTATGCCTATGTAGATATTCCATTAAAAATCAGCTGTGTCAAGCTACCATAGTCATTTACAACATTAACACTGTCTACACTATATTTCTGATAAATTTGATGTTATTTTGATAGAAAATAATTGCTTTTCTTTCAGAAACAAGGAAATGTCTAAGTGGCCCCAAACCTACCTGAACGGTAGTGTATATATGTTAACTTCCTTGTTCAGCCACGACTCCATGAAACATAGGACATAAGTTTTTCAGGTCCCTTTGATAGGATGGTCTCGACCGGAGCTCGTCCAGTTTGTGCTCCAGTGATTGTAATGTTCGCCAGGGTTTCGTCAGGGTGTCCACATGTCGGCCTCTCTTACGCCGCCGTCTTTATTTTCCATGTCTCTGGGATTAGGGCCCGGTCCAGGGTGAGCAGTATGTCCTGCGTCTGAGACTAGCTGAAGTACAAACCTTCATCCAAATCGAGGTTAGTGATCGCTGTTCTGATGTCCAGCAGCTCTTGTTGGTCATAGGAAACGATGGCGGATACATTCTGGTACAAAAAAAATGTGAGAACAGCACAAAAAAAATACAAAAATAACTCAACACCTGAGTATCAGTGGAGTCAGTACCTGAATTGGCCCAAACTTGATAACTTTGGCAAAATGAAATCAATTTAAAATGTGTTTGCTGAACTTATCTCATACTGTATGTTAATTCAACAATAAAAGATGAACAAAAAAAGGCTGTGCAACTGGTTACACACACAATGTTTTGAACTTAAATATTTCACACACTTGATAACATTGTGCATCTTAAAGTTCATTTGTACAGTAATTATTGTCCTCACCTGAGATTTGAACTCACAACATTTTGGTCTATTGCACTCCGATCTTCCTGCGACACCACCATGTCTGTTTCAATTAAAAATGAATCTGACTATTCTCTCATCATTGATTGGATTTACTTCTTTAAGCAATTTTAGGTCTTTCTGTATAGTTGTCTATTGTTGGTGGGGCATATTACTCTGTTTTAATGTTACTCTGTTTTTCTTGAGTGCATTTTTTAACAGAACTGAGATTTACTTTGATTTACATGGTGGAGTAGCAGGTAAATTGGAATGCTGTGAACCAAGAGATTGTGAGTTCAAATCCCAGTTGAGGACATGTTGAATATGAATTACTGTATAAATGAACTTGCACAATATAATGATGTATGTCAATGTGTGTCAAATATGTAAATTGAAACATTGTATTGCAACATGCAACAATTTTACTGAGTTACAGTTCATATTAGGAAATCAGTCAATTGAAATAAACGCATTAGGCCCTAAACTATGGATTTCACGTGACTGGGCAGGTGCAGCCATGGGTGGGCCTTGGAGGGCATAGGCCCACCCACTGGAGAGCCAGGCCCAGCCAATCAGAATTATTTTTTCCCCACTTCATTAAAAACATAAATACTCCTATTTCTTTTTCAGGTAACACTTAACTGAAAATGCTGTGGAACCATTTATTTAATAATGTTTTGTTGAAACAACTATATTTTTTTACAGTGAGGGGAAGGGAGAGGGAAGGTGCTAAGAGACAAGTGCCACCTCACAGGATCAGTATGATTATTATGATTGTGGACCTAAAGCTGTGTGACACCTCTACTGTCAGCATGCCAGGCACACCAACACTGAGACGCTTCATTAACCTTCAATCCGCCTGTCGAAAATGTGACTCATCTAACCTCATCAGAGATGAAGGCGGACAGCCTCAGGTGTCAGATCAAAGACCCCCCTACTCCTTTTATTAACCCACTTCTCATCCTCCTATCCCCATTCACAACCCCAACGACATCCCCATGGAAACCCAGGCTACTCAAAATGCAAATGGGAAACAAAGCCGATGATAGAGGCTCAGTGTTTCATCTCTCTGGGGTAATACTTTTCTGTTTGAGAAAGAGGGAGAGAGACCGAGAGGAACAGAGAAAGAGACTTCATGACCTTGGGCAAATATCTCTCCCAGCTCTCTGCCAGTTCCCCGCTTCTCCTTATTTTCTTTTATTCTGTTATCTCGTCTCTCTCCATCACACCAATTACCCTGTTATTGCCAGATTCTGAAATTGAATCTTTTTGGGGGGTAAACTGTTGTGGTGCTACGTTAATCACTGTGGAGGTAGGCACGGAGGCTGTGATGAAGGCAGTCATAGCAACAATATTGAAACACTTGGCCAACACTCATGAATATGAGATGGATCAAATGAACCCAGTGCAGAATTGAATGCTGCCAGTGGCAATTGGCATAGAACAGCCTAGGGGAGAAAGGTAAGACAAATCACCCAGTGTTCTGTTTTTCTCCAACAGTTAGACAGAAGTTAGTAATCTGTGTTCCATATGAAGCATTGCATAAATATCCATAAATGCAAATGTTCCCTTCTTTTATGCTAGTATTTTCAAGTATTAATTTGCTGAATATGAAATACAAAAACATCATTTGGAGTGTTATGTAATATCATGCAAGTCATTTAAAGGAAGCTTTAACTTGTTTTGCCCTATTCTTATTGTATTGCCTTTCCTGGAGAGAACACAGAAGTGACTGGAGTATTGGCGTCAGCAGTCTCTCTTGGTTGGGATTCAGCATGGGCAGCAGAGTAATCTGGCAATTGCCATCAGCAGGCCATTGTAAAGACTTACATAAGTTTATTACATCCACTCTATGATTTCCTATCTGAAAATTGCTTTAATTAAGGAATGGCACCATTATTGGGGTTGGTGATGTAGGCAACATAATTTCAAATTAAAATGATTCAATACTTTTTACTTATTTTGTTTTCTTTTTGCATGGCAGCCCACAAAATGTACTGTATATATTATATATTGTACCTGTACATGTAACCCCCCCAACAAAGAAAATTACAAAATGAATAAAACATTATTTTTTTAAAATCATGATAAAAAAAACAAAAGGTTTTTCACATTTCTTGGTTTTGTTAGTATATTCATGTATAGTTTCTTTATTAAAGAACCATGAATAATAACCACGCTGCGTTTTGGTCTGCCTCTCCTTCGACACAAGAAAACCGTGACACGTATTGAATTTAATAATAATAATAATAAATGCCATTTAGCAGACGCTTTTATCCAAAGCAACTTACAGTCATGTGTGCATACATTATACGTATGGGTGGTCCCGGGAATCGAACCCACTACCCTGGCGTTACAAGCGCCATGCTCTACCAACTGAGCTACAGAATTTCAAGAGAGGATGAAATGAAATATTTGATGGACCTTTGGGAAGGAAAGGAAGTGGAGCCCTTCGTCGGCCCTTTACCCTAGTCAGGTGTGAAGGCCAAAGTCCTGTCTGCTTCAGTGTTTCCAGAGCCACACACCAGCTATAAGCGCTTAATTACCCAGCATGGGACTTCTCTGTTTGACCATATCTCTGAGCATGCATCATACTTTAACTCTGCAATTAAGCTGCTTGGTTGCCTGGCTGGCTCCCTCCCTAAGGGCCATATGAGCACACCGGCAGCATGTCAGACCAATTTGCTGATGGCATTAGGGTTTCATTACAGTACTCCCAGCATATGCACACCTTCTGAGATGGGAATGAATTAAATTCATGCTTTCCTTGGCAGACCCAAGGTCCGCAGGGTTTCTGCTGCTGCTTGTTGTTGAGGACTCTACATAAATCAACAATCTGTGTAACGGCGTTCGTCTGTTGAATGAAGAGAATCAGACCGAAATGCAGCGTGTAGGTTACTCATGACTTTAATGAAAGTATCGCGGTACATGAAATAACTGAACTAAATACAAAAACAACAGAACGGAACGTGAAACTAATTACAGCCTATCTGGTGACTACAACACAGAGAGAGGAACAAACACCCACAAAATACAAAGCGAAACTGAGGCTGCCTAAATACGGTTCCCAATTGGAGACAATGGTAAGCACCTGACTCTAATTGAGAATCGCCTCAGGCAGCCGAGCCTATACCACACCCCTAATCAGCCGTGATCCCAAATAATACAAACCCCAATACGAATACAACATATAAACCCATGTCACACCCTGGCCTACCCAAACATATAACAAAAACACAAAATACAATGACCAAGGCGTGACAATCTGCTTTCCCTGCCATGGAGCAGCAAACTAACTGTGCTTATTGAGGCAGCCAGTTGTTAGCCCTAAATATTTTCGAGCTTCTGCCACTTGTCTTCAAACATTATTAAACCCAAATAAACACTGTTTGAGCCAATGGTTGGCATTTAGCAAACCGTGTCATCTGTAGTTTTTTCAAGTGTTTTTCCAGCCTTTTGACAAAGTGTTCCTCAGAGCCAACTTCCCCATGTACTTTTTCATAGGTATTTACTGAATTTAGGGGAAGCAACCCACCATATCAATGTTTACACAGTGTCTTTGTTTACAACTGCCCACGAACACACACACACACACACACTTCTTATTCTGAAAACTGTAAGCCTCTACTTGTGAGAGAAGTCTACCCGGTGTAATAGTAGTATTAGGTTTTTACAGTATTTGACCATGGGACAAAGAGCTTCTCTGTAAGAGCCTGCGTAAGCTTCATAAAAACAAACCTCTCAGAGTGTGTTCACCTCCCATGAGACCAGCAGCCTGAGGGCCTCTGCTTTAGACCACAGCTTGAATTGTTTGCAATAAAGGGTGGTTAATATCTGGGCCCATGCATGGAGTTATTGTGACTCAGTGGGTGTGTTGTTCCATGAAGCAACAGACAAATGACATGTTTGGCAGAGATTAAGCAGTGTTTCAGTTTTGGCTGAAGAATATTTCACAGTTGTCATCATTATTAGTGCAATATGAGCTGATCCTGGAGAAAAGCCCAAATGGAAAAAGGCCTTTCAGAACAGACAGTCCACCATAATTAGCAACTTAACAACAATGCATGCAGCTGTGATTTTTACCACCACAGGAGGAGAGTAGCAGAATGAAAATGTACCACAGATCTTTGGTGATCCTCTGATGTGGCCTCAGAGGTACTGTAGCTTGGGTGGCGCAACAGGTGTTGTTCGGTTAGGTTTGGCTTAAGGCCTTTAGAAAAAAATCTAAACTAGAAAGTACACTGCTGCTTGCTTGCAGACACAGATGCAACATTCTCATGCTGCCTGGAGCTTTCATACCTCACCACCTATGATATTGCAATGTCCACAGCGCCTCTAAGGTCTGTATGGACACAATAGCCAGAGGTACACAGGCTTTTTGCTCAGATGAAGCGGACAGCCTCCATCTATGCAGACCTTTTGTATAGATAATGTAGACAGCCTCTTTCTACTGCAATCACGTTACTGTAACGTCTACATTGGTATGTATTGTAGAGTGCAAGTAGAAAGAAGTATGTGCGTCTTTTCCTTTCAAGACTATTCGATACTTATCTAGATACATGGGCTCTGATATGATACAGGGGTCAAATAAAATTGTATTGAACACGTACATATATTTTGACGATGTTACCGCGGGTGTAGCGAAATGCTTATGTTCCTAGCTCCGACAATGCAGTAATATGTAACAATACAAAACAATACACTCAAATAAAAAATATTTGAATAGAAAAGGTGTGTACAGCAGTAGTTATGTAGGATGAGCCTTGACTAGAATACAGTATACAGTGGGTAAAAAAGTATGTAAACATTATTAAAGAAACCAGTGTTCAATGACTATGTATGTACTGTGGCAGACCAGGGGGTTTGATCAAGACGTTTACACAGATCAGACACGGACAGTAGGATTAGCTCGGTTTCAAGGGTGTTAATTTAACTAACACATCAAAAAGAAAAGGATAGGTCTCCCCATGAGACCCTCTCCAGGATACCGTCTCTTGGGCTTCGGGTCTTGCTGTATCCTGTCGGGATCAAAACTGCACTCACTCCTCTTACCTCTGTAACTGTCCCTAACTATACGGGAATCCTTTCTTCCTCCACTCTCCCTTGTGTGCTGCCCTTCTGGCAGCTTTCTGGGCCTTGCACAGCTGGTGAGCAATCAGCCCTTGATTACTCAGCAACTCCCAATCAGCCCCAATTAATCCTGGCTGGAGAATCCATCAAGATCTGGCACGTCCAGCAGATGGAGCCATCGCCTCGTGATGTATACACCGTCTGTCACCAGGCCTCGACGAGTCTCTCCCTGGTGGCTGACCTGCTGTTTGCCACACCCCCTTAGCTCTGTCGGGAGGGGACTGTTATCAGTGCGACATATGTCTCCCTTCTCAATAGGGTATCCTCGTTTCCATGCTTCGCCCCTGACCTGTGCACAACAGCAAAAGAGAAGCGTTAAAGGGACAAGAACCACCTGGTGACCCTATCATTTGTGTCTTTTCCCCTGGCCATCCAGACCAGGGGAGCATGATCTGTGACCAGGGTGAAGTGGGTACCTAATAGGTAAGACTTGAGAGTGTCTAGCGCCCACTTCACCGCTAGACACTCTTTCTCAACAATAGAGTACTTCTGTTCTCTAGGTATCAGCTTTTGGCTGATGTACATGAGGGGGTACTCCTCCCCATCGTGTATCTGGGACAGAACAGCCCCTAGTCCCGTATCACATGCATCCATTTGGACCACCATCGGCACCTGGAAACCGGGCGTTACGAGAATTGGATTAGAGCACAATGTTTCCTTCAGACGGCTGAACGCCGCTTCTGTCTTGTCCGTCCATCTCACTGTTTTCGGGAGGCGGGCCCTGGTTAGATCGGTGAGGGGGTAAGCTATAGCCGCAAAGTTGGGGATAAACCAGCTAAAGTATCCGGCCAGTCCCAGGAAGGACTTGACCTGTGTCTTGGTGCGTCAAACGGGCCAGTCACATACCGCATGAACCTTCCTCTCCTGGGGTTTGTCATTCCCCACGTCCGATCAAATACCCCAGGTACTCCACCTCCTCGAAACCTAGTTTGCATTTCTTGGGGTTCGCGGTCAACCCGGCTTGTCGGAGCGCTTCCAGCACCTCCTGGAGGCGGGTGCTCTTCCCAACCTTGGCTGTGGATGATGATATCATCCAAATATGCCGCTGCGTACTGTTGGCGGAGTTGAAGCACTCTGTTCATCAGTCGCTGGAAGGTGAGCGGGGCTCCATGGAGAACGAATGGGAGCTCCCGGTACTGATACAAACCGTCAGGTGATCGAGAACGCAGTCTTCTCTCGGGAGGAGGCTGCCAACAGTACCTGCCAATATCCTTTGGACAGGTCAAGGGTGCTGATGTACCGGGCCTTTCCTAATCGGTCGATGAGCTCGTCCACCCTCAGCATGGGTTAGGGGTCGAATAAGCATATGTCGTTCACACCCTGGAAATGTTTACAGAAGCAGAGGCACAGTCTGGTTTGGGCACCAACATTATGGGGCTGCACCATGAACTGAGAGACTCTTCAATGACCCCCATCCTCAGCATAGCCTCCACTTCCTGTTTCACGGCCTTCCTTCGGGCCTCCAGAATCCGATATGGCTTCTTTCATACCATTGCCCTGGGCCGGGTACGGATGTGGTGTTCAATAACGGTCGTGCTGCCCGGCTTCTCAGAGAACACCACCGTGTTCTGATCGACAAGCTCCCTGAGCTCTTCCTTCTGGGCCGGGTCCAGGTCCTCATTACTCGGGACCACCACTGGTACCGTTGGCGTCCTGAGTCCTGACCATAACACGGCCAAGGCTGTCCTCTCGTGCCACTTCTTCAATAGGTTCACGTGGTAAATCTGTTAAGGTTTCCGTCTTCCCGGTTGCCGTATGCAGTAATTGACAGGTCCCAGCTTCTCGATCACCTCGTAGGGTCTGTGCCATGTTGCCAGGAACTTATTTTTGGCTGTGGGTATTAAGACCAACACCCTGTCTCCCACCTGGAATTCTCGGGGCTGGTATCCCCGATTGTAGATCTGGGCTGGGACGCTTTGGGCCTTCTTCATATGTTCCCTCACGACTGGCCATATGGCTGTCATCCGCTCCCTCATCGTCTCCACGTGCTCTAACACGCTGCGTAATGGGGTCGGTTGGGATTCCCACACCTCCTTGGCGAGGTCTGATAGGCCGCGTGGCTTCCTCCCATAGAGGAGTTTGAAAGGGGAAAACCCTGTGGAGGACTGGGGTACTTCTCGTATTGAGAAAATTAGGTGGGGTAGTAGCTGGTCCCAGTTCTTCTCGCCCTGCTCAATGACCTTCCACAGCATTTGCTTGAGCATTTTATTGAACCGCTCGACGAGCCCATCCGTCTGCGGGTGAAATACGGAGGTCCGGATCTGCTTGATCTGCAGGAGGGCACACAAATCTTTCATTAGGCAGGACATAAACTCAGTTCCTTGGTCTGTCAGGATCTCGTTTGGGATGCCAACCCAGCTAAAAGGTGGAACAGCTCCCGGGTGATTCCCTTGGATACTGCTGCCCGTAGGGGAATTGCCTTGGGACACCGGGTGGCATAGTCTACTATTACCAGGAGGTACCTGTGTCTTCATGCTTTTTTTTATCAGGGGTCCCACTATGTCCATGGCGACTCTCTCAAAGGGCACCCGATGATTGGTAGGGGGACCCTTGGGTTTCGGAAGTGTGCCTTTGGGGCAGTCATTTGACACTCCGGGCAGCTGCAACAGTATTCGTCCACGGCCCTCCTCATCCCGGGCCAGTGGAGCCGGGCAGCGATCCGTTCCCGGGTCTTGTCCATTCCCAGGTGCGCCCCCAACAGGTGGGTGTGCGCCAGCTGAAGAACGGTTCCCACGTACCGGCGGGGCAACAGCAACACCTCTCAAAGTTCCCCCTGTTGGCGCGACACCTGATACAAAAGGTTATTCTTGATCTGGAAATGGGGGTATCGTCAGTCACTCACCCCCAGCAGTAGCTGTCCATCCACCGCTATCACTTGGGCTGCGGCGGCATTCAAGTTAGGATCCTCCCACTGGGCCGTCCCGAATTGTCCCCTCAGTTGGCCCCCCGCGGGTGTCTTGACTGGCCCCTCAAAATCGAGGAGGGGGAAGCTGGGCTCTTCCTCCCATGGTTCCCCATGGGGGTTGGGTTCCGGCACCCCCTCCAACTCCAGACCCATAGAAACAGTTTGGTTCACCGTTTGCTTCCAGGCCGCACAAGCAATGGGTCGTCTTCGCTGTCGTCTTTGGCCGGCTCGTACCTTCTTCCTCAGCTCTTGCCCCCACAGGGCCGCGAACAGCGGACAATCTCGTCCCACTAGGAGAGGTACCGGCAACTCTGGTACTGCACCCACCATGATCTGGCAGCTCCCTTGTGGCGTCACGATGTTGGCATATACAGTTGGATACCGATTTGTGTCACCGTGAACACAGGAAACGGACATTTCCCTACCACGTTTGATCTCCTGGTTCAGTAGACTCGTGGTTACGAGGGTAACCATACTTCTGGAGTCGAATAGAGCTTCCGTGTCGTGTCCGTCAACCTTCACAGGAACCATGGGTGCAGTTGATCCGTGGTGTGCCAACAGGAGGTGATGTAGTTCCCTGCGTGACCCACCTCGCCGCCGGGGCTTGCAGATGGCATCAACTCCCCTCGAGTCGGGCAATTCCAGGCAACATTTCCCTGGGCTCCACACTCAAAACACCTCCTTTGGTCTCCATCTACCTGGGATCATCGGTGGCGGGTTGGCCCTACACCAGCCATCTCTCCAGGGGTTTGCTGTCCTTTGGCCCTGTCGAATGTCGGTTCAGGGTCCACAGCAGTGGAGCTGTCCTTCCGATTCCTCGCACGGGTCGCTGACTCGGCACGGCTCCCACTCAGCAGGGCCTGAGTGTTCAGTGTTCTCCATTGCTTCTAGGAGGCCCTCCAAGGTCTGGGGCACGCATAGACTTGCTGCCCTCTTCATGTCGTGGGGTAGTGCCCGTAGGAAGCGATCCAGGACCACTTTGTATAGGATGGAGAGGGTGGATACGTCCGTTAGGAGCCACTCCCTGGTGATGCTCAGTAGGTCACTCATCTGGGCTCGGGGGGATGCGTGGGTACGAACCTCCAGTCGTGGAACTGTTGAGCCCGATGGGCCAGGCTGTACCCGTAGTGTCTGAGTATCTTCCATTTAAGTCCGTCGTAGTTAGCCGCCTGTTCGTCATTCAGATCCCAATATGCCTTTTGGGCATTCGCAGAGAGGAACGGGGCCAGCAGACTTGCCCACTTCGGCCTTGGCCATCCTTCACGTAGCGCTGTCTGTTCAAACGTACAGAGGTATGTTTCGATGTAATCATCTTCCGTTAGCTTGATTAAAAACTGGTTGGGATGTGATTCAGGAGACGCTCCACCTTGCAGCTTCCTGATTTCCTCAACGAGACGGACGTTTTGTAGTTCTTGTACCTCCAGCATTCGTTCCTGGTGTGCTTCTTGGGCCCGGATGAACTGAGCTATCAACACCTCCTTGCTGAGGCTGTGTAAACGTCAACCCTGATCTGACCACGTTAGTGCCCACATTCTCCACCACTTGTGGCAGACCAGGGGGTTTGGTCAAGACGTTTATACAGATCAGACACGGACAGAGTAGGATTAGCTCGGTTTCAAAGGTGTTTATTTAAATAATACATCGAAAAGGATAGGTCTCCCCCATGAGACCCTCTCCAGGATACCGTCTTCTCGGCTCCGGGTCGTGCTGTATCATGTGGGGTTCAAAACTGCACTGGCTCCTCTTACCTCTGTAACCGTCCTCAACTATACGGGAATCCTTTCTTCCCCCACTCTCCCTTGTGTGCTGCCCTTCTGGCAGCTTTATGGGCCTTGCACAGCTGGTGAGCAATCAGCCCTTGATTACTCACCAACACCCAATCAGCCCCAATTAGTCCTGGCTGGAGAACCTGTCGAGATCTGGCACATCCAGCAGATGGAGCCATCGCCTCGTGATGTATACACCATCTGTCACCAGGCCTTGACGAGTCTCCCCCAGTGGGTGACATGCTGTACGCCACAGTACATAGGGCAGCAGGCTCTAAGGTGCAGGGTTGAGTCCCGGTTAGTTGCCAGCTAGTAACAGTGACTAAATTTCAGGGCAGGGTACTGGGCGGAGGCTGGATAGTGGTGACTATTTAACCATTTGATGACCTGGAACTAGAAGCAGATGTTCAGTCTCTCAGTCCCCGCTTTGATGCAACTGTACTGATGTACCTGTACTGTCTCCACTTTATTTTAGGGACCAAGTTGAATTTCTTCAGCCTTCTGAGGTTGAAGAGGTGCTGTTGCATGACTCAACGGGATACAACTCTCCATAGTGACGAAAATAAAAATGCAGTGGTTTGTGTTCTCATCTTCGTCGTAAGATGATCAACACCGAAATGTTTACAATGTGCGTACCATGTTATTCAATTTTTTTGTTTGGTTTATTTCATATTTGCTTCCATCTTCGCCGCAAAATGGTAATATCTTTTGGGCTGTGGGTATATATTATCAACATGTTTATTGTTGCATATATTATTGTGAAGAGTTAGTGTGATTGTGCTCATTGAAATGCTGCCTCCGCATGAGAGGCGCTGTCCAGCTGGCGGTGCTGATAGCGTTAGGTCACGATCTCCGGTAACTTTCCGTGGTCCTGAATCAATAGTTAGAGTGTGCTGTTTTAATGCACATCTTGGGTGTTACCCACTTGTTAACAACAGTATTCCAGTGTCTTCTCCCGATAGTTAGCCTACAACATATCAAAGTTGAAGTGCGTTACAGTTGTGTTGCCCAATAGACTATTTTAATCTTGCTGTTTCAGAATTTTTTTTGTTATGACATTATTACAATTGAGCAAACCATGGGGAATTTGACTAACTTTGACTTGCATTTGATCATGCTGTGTAGATCATGTAACTGTTTTTTACATGCAATATTTTCTTTGTGGACTTTAACAGGACAGATGTTGCTCTCCGGTTTTAACTGTGATGATACACAAATGTGTGGTTGAATGTATTCTGCCAATTTGCGGCAAGTGGCTTATCGGCCTTATATCGGCTATCAAGATGACGTATACATGCATTTCTAACGGGTTATAGAGCAAACAACGCAATTATCTCAACATAAAAATATATATATTACTCCTGGCTTGACTTCCCCATTGATTTTACCCACGCACTGCTACTGCATTTGGATCGGTTTGGGGTCCACGGCGATGCACTCGCATCTTAAACATTTGAATTGGGGACCGATGCGGATCGGTGAATCGTTACATCCTTACAGTCTACATCAGACAAAGAATTATGATAAGGTGTATGACCAGTTGGATCAACCTATCACCATTCGATTTTGCCTATGCAACATTAGAATTTCCTGGTAGTGATGTGCATTGTGCACCATGAATTTCTTTGAAGATCCCTGGTTGATTTCCCTGTCCTCCATTCCACTTCCTCATCCTACTCCACTACTGGTTTGTCAGTGGGAGGCCTATTTTTAGTGCATGCTTCCAGGATAATGGGGTATCTTTGTGTAGAGCCTCCGTTTGCCCTGTTCCCTGGGAGAGACATGTTATCACTGTTTGGTTTCCTTAGGGCAACCTTCCTTGTATTCATTATTAAAGGAAAATACATTTGTCTGTGTGAGGCCCTTCTTTGATGTGCTTGTCTCTAGCTGTCAGCCACAAGAAATGAGATTCATCTCAACCGTTGAGCAAGACAAACAAATTCAATAAGGTTTTGTCACTCACTCTGTGTCCTTAGTGACATCTCTCCTTTCTCTCTCTCTTGCTCTCTCTTCTCCCTCTTCTACTCCTTCAGTATCACTCTGTTTCTCTGCCGATCCCATGTGACAAAGCATAACAATAGTTTACTTTTTTGGATGGAAAAATGCCCCCCCTTCCCCCCACCCCGGGGAGGCTTATATAAAGTCCCACTGCTTAGCATACCCTATCTCTCTCTGGTTTGTGAGGTGAGATTGCTATCTGTAGGAGCCGAGCAGAGTGACAATAGAGCAGTGTGTGAGGAGTGCCAGAGATAGCATGGCTGAAACAACAGCACATCAGTCAACTGGCTGGCATTCCAAGGTTCCACTTTGAGGGTCTGCCTGGCAGGCTGCTAGGACCAGCAGGATGTTAATGTGCCACATGACACTGGTATGGAATGACGGCCCCTGGCTCATAGGGTAACTGCATCAGACTCCGCTCCAAGATGCTCACACTGTGTTCAAACACAAGCTTATTTGGAATCAATCCAAGAAGCATGGGAACATGCAAACACAGACAAACAAATGCAGCAACAGAGAGAAAGTTATTGGATCTCTGCTGGGCCTGGGCGATATGGCCTAAAAATATTTTATTTATTTTTATTATTATTTATTTTTTAAACTTATGGGCGATTCATAATATTCATGGATGCACAATTCATCAAAATGTTGTTTTGAACATTCGTTTTAGGACTGATGCCCAGCAGAGCATTCTACTCAATGCAGTCTCAATAGGTGCTGATGAGGAAAGTGCGTTACTGTGGCTTGGAAACACTGACATTTCAAAATTAGGCAAATAATTAGTAGGACAAGCTTTTGTCATCATTGTGATGTCACCAGATTGACTTTAGATGCAGTATAACTTTAGTTAGCTAGCTAAGAGCACTGACATTTTAGCTAGCAAACATTAGCATTGCTAGCTATTTCTGACAAACTTTGCTAGCTCTTGGCAACATTGTCATCTGTCTAAAGTAAACTTGATGACATCATATTTATGCCAATGTTGTTTTCTACAAATGATTTGTCTACTTTAGAAACGTCATCGTATTTCCAGGCCACTAGTGTAATTTTGACAAAACAGTTATTAGCTCCCGTTCAGAAAGACTGAGCATCAACCATCAGTTGGACATCAATATGCTGCGGCATCTGTAGAACGTTGATAACAATGAGAACTACGTCTACAGAGTGACAGCAGGGCAACCCATGAATGTACAGTATCTCAATGATTTAATGTTTTCTCTCAATAAGCTTTGTTGTTCAATTAAAGGTAAAATGCACTCTATTTCAAACAGTCAGCAGTAATCTAATGAATTCAGAAATTGTGAAAATATACTTAGGCTAAATATAAGCCTTCCACAACCATAAGACCCACTAATAATTGTACTATTGTATCACAATAGTTTAACCTGCTTGTTTTGCAATAATCACTGGTCTGGCTTTTAAGTAGAGCTGTGGTCTAAGGCACTGCATCTCAGTGCAAGGAATTCGGATACAAGCTGTATTGTGATTGGGAGTGCCATACAGCGGCACACAATTGGTCCAGCGTCGTCCGGGTTCGGCCGGGGTAGGCCGTGATTGTAAATAAGACTTTGTCCTTACATGACTTGCATAGTTAAGTAAAGGTTACATTTAAAAAATATGTATTATATGGAAATACCCTTTTTGTTGTTATGAATGTGGAAATTGGTTTAGCATGATCACTTCTCTCCCTTATGCAGTAAGCCCAGCAACAGATCCATACAGCTGCTCAGCCTATTCACAGGATAGGGTTGGATAGCCGTTGGAACATGTCAGACAGACAACTCCTACGGAATTAATCAGTCAGTATGAATATTCAGCAGGGCCACTGAGATGTTGCTGCTGCCTGCTTCCTAACTAGACGTCCTGCAGCGTCGTTTTAAAATAGAGATCTATCTGTTGCAGTGGAGCTGGGGTCGGATCAGCACGGTTCTCGCTTTGCCTCTCTCTCTTTCTGTCTCTTGCTCGCTCACTCTGTCACTCTGGGCCTCTCTCCCTCACTCTCGCTCACTCTCCCTCTCTCTCACACGCAACTATCTGCCTCTCTCCCTCAAAGGCCTCACGCGAGCTCTATCCACTTCTTCCTCGCTCCTTTTTCCTCCCCCTCTCCTTCCAGGGACAGTGCAGGAAATCTTTCTCATCAGTGGAGCGAGTAGCAAACGTCAGTGTTTTAAGAGCTTTAACATCCTGCTCTGCTCTGTGTTGCGGACAGACAGGGAGTGGAGGCCTTGAGCTGCACTTTGAACGAAAAGCAGTGAGCGTGAGGGAACAAGCCTGGGTCTTCTCTTCAGGAACCCAGTCATCAACCCTCCCCCTCTCCCCTTTACTCACCCCTCTGTCTCTCAGAAGAAGCCTATGATGTAACTGATCAGACATCATTAATATGCCATGAATAGACATGGACCGTGGTTGAAACCAGAGTAATCCATGTCTCTGGTTGTAACAGATGAACAGCGCTGATTGGATATCCAGCACGGAGCAGCTCAAGGCAGTACATGATGTCACTGTGGATGCCCTACTGTGGTCTTGATGGTCAAAGGTCAAATGTAGTCAGGTGTACTTATTAAAAGACCTCCTCCATCAACCACAGCCAACCCACTGGGCACAGACGTCAATTCAACATCTACTCCACATTGATTCAATGTAATTTCATGGCAATGGCGTGGAAACAACTTTGATTCAATCAATGTTTGCCCAGTCGGAATGCAGTTCTACCAAAGCACAGTACAGCCGCTTATAGGCAGCAGAGGTTGGTATAGGGCTCGCTACTCCCTTATAAATGTTAGATACCATTTTCATTGCGGCAATCTGTCATGATGGAATTAACCAGGTTAATACGGGAAATAACACTTTAAGGCTGTGTAGGGGCTTCCCTGCACCTCAACCAATAACATCTAAGTCCCCAGGGTTTCTCTGGGAGTGCACAGACTAAGCCTGAAGGGCCTTTTCTGCTTCGAGAACTCTGAACCTGTGTTCTTGAAGAAAGGTAGCTCTCATCTTGTCTGGCTCTTGCTGCCCCTCAAGTTTGTTAAATCATTCACACACATACTGTCTGACCTTTCCATGCTTACCACTGGCATTCAATGTGAAGTGACATAGAAGGAAGTTGACAATCAATATGCCTCTGCTGCTCACAACATGGCTTCAAGTTCAACTCAGACTCATATTCTCCTCACAAACCTGACCTACTTAAAGTTTTTAACTACTCAGAATTCTCTTTGAGTGGAAACATCGGGGGGGTGCAACAACTACAGTCGTCATTCATTTATGTTTCATAAGTTAACAGACAACTGGCACATCCTTTGTTTGTGCAGCACTAGCCTACGCTGTTCACGCTTTTCCTCAAATGAAGCAAACTGATTCAGATCTGAAACAAAGCTTGTTCTCTCAATGCACCCTTACGTTGCCTGAAAGGGATCCAGGTTTCCAGCTAACATCTCAATAAAAAAGTACTCTGAGGAGCTTAGCAAAACTGGAATCGCAGTGGCTCCTGTGACAATACTGACGTGATTTCGTGTCTATAGCCTGAGCCAAAGGCTTGTGAATCCATCTACTTAAGTCTCCAGATGGCCAGGATTAGTCCTGGTAGACAACCTGGAGGGGTGAGGCATCGACACAAAGAGATGGAGTCGACCAAAGTCACCAGGAGTTGGTGAGGTGGTGAGGTGGCAGGCAGAGCTGTCATATGGCTCTGTGACTGTAACAGCAGAAAGCATGGCAGGGACATGGTTCTGTTGGAGGTACTGTCCCCAGGGACAGGTAGAGAAGGGGCCTGTGACTGCCATGGGCATGGATAGAGGGGTGGAGAAAGACAATCTAAGCAGTGTGGTTGACACACTCATCGTACAGTACACGCACACACATTCACACAAACACCAAACCCACATCAACCAATGTATACATACACATTTCTAGTTGATGCAATTTGGAATACATAGACGTGGCAAAGAGCAATAGCTTTGCATTTAGAAATGGAACATATCCATCAGAAATGATGAATCAGACCAGAGAAATGCACTAGTCACCCCGAAGACAGCCGGGTCTAACCCGCCACTGGACCACTACCACAGAGTGGGCACAGGGGTGAGAGCTACGGCATTGTCACTATCACCCGAGGCTCTCTACACGGGAGATCTGACCAACACTGCTCATCTGTCACAACAACAGTACAATCCATGTCTATTTATGCTCAGCCTACGGTCATTGGATAACATTATCAGAGTGTTGGAAGGAGGAGTATTCTAAGGAAATTGCCGCCAAAGCAGATGTTTGCTGACCTTCACCTTGTATTCCCCCTCCCCCCCAGTGCTATGCACAGTAAATGCATAAGAACACCATGTTTAAGTTATGGAAGCTTTTTAATTTTTAATTTTGCCGCTGCGATGCTGACATTCACATTCCCAATGATCAATAATTGCCTGTCATTTTACACCTGTTATTCCCTCAGCATGGTAGTCATTTGGGTAAATGACAGGTAATGAACAGGTAATGAAGTCCACAGTTAAGAAATGGCAAGCGGGAGGCAGCCGACATGGGGCTGGCAGTGAGGGATAGAGCTTCTGGATGAGTAGTGTCACAGTTCATAGAGTGAGGAAGTGAGAGAGAGAAAAACAGAGGTAGAGAGGTAGAGAAAGAGAGATCAAATGAGGTAGTGAAAGAGAGCTAAAATGAGGTAGAGAGAGAGAGCGCGGCATTGACAAGTAGAGAGGTAGAGAAGAGGGAAATGAGAGAGTAGAGGAGAGCGAAGTGGTAGGGGCTGCAATCATGGAGAGGAACGAGGTGCATATTTCAGTCTCATACACACAGACTTGTGCATGTGAACATGCTCACTCACACCCCTTCTCTCTGCTAAGGCTAGTTCCAGGTTTCAGGTGTATGTAAACAGTCACATTCTATAACATACACACCAACATGGCTCTCAACCTGACTCTGCTCCGATTAACACTTAGAAATAGATCTTTTGATTTAGAGAAATAACCTGAGCATTTAAGTACCAATTTCATTTGTTATTTATTGAAGGAGATGCTATACGGGATAACATTTATCATGGCATGTTGCAGAATTTTTAGCAGGTTTTCAAAGTGCACTCGGGAGTCATTTGTAACTTGGTTGGTGCTGGGCCTCCCGAGTGACGCAGTGGTTTAAGGCGTCACTACAGACCTAGGTTCAATCCCAGGCTGCGTCGCATCCGGCCTCGACCGGGAGACCCATGAGGCGGCGCACAATTGGCCCAGCGTAGTGGATTTAATGGTGCTCTGTGGGATGCTCAAAGTTTTTTATATATTTTTAACTCAACCCTGATCTGTGCTTCTCCACAACTTTGTCACTGACCTATTTGGAGAGCTCCTTGGTCTTCATGGTGCTCCTTGGTCTTCATGGTGCCACTTGCTTGGTGGTGCCCCTTGCTTATTGGTGTTGCAGACTCTGGGGCCTTTCAGAACAGGTGTATATATATACTGAGATCATGTGACACTTAGATTGCACACATGTGGACTTTATTTAACTAATTATGTGACTTCTGGAGGTAATTGGTTGCACCAGATCTTATTTAGGGGCTTCATAGGAAAAGGAGCTGAATACGTATGCACATACCACTTTTCTGTTTTACATTTTTTTTTATTTTTGGGGATTTTAAATTTCACTTCACCAATATGGACTATTTTGTGTTGTCCATTACATGAAATCCAAATAAAAATCCATTTAAATTACAGGTTGCAATGCAACAAAATAGGAGAAACGCCAAGGGGGATGAATACTTTTGCAAGGCACTGTAAGTAGGCCATGCATCCAGTGCGTGAATTAATGGCTTCACATTCAACTTACATCACATAAAATGAGCTTAGATTTCATCCTCACAACAGGAAATGTGTTTTTTGACAACTACAAAAATCACAATGCATGAATGGCTTGGTGAGACAGCTTTTAGAGTGAACAATGTGTGTGTGCTGGTGAAAGTAAAATCTGGGTGTTTTTGGCCTGTGTATGATGTGTGCTCAGTAAATCAGTCAGGCCTCTATCCAGAGCGATGGTCCGGATTCATTTACATTTCAACACACGGGTTTGGAGGATCCACAAGGGAGTTTGGCTATATGGTAAGGAAGCTCTGCTTGACAGGCTCTATATTCACATAACAAGATGATAGAGATCAGAGAGATACAGGGTTGTTTTGTATGAAAGCATCAGAGCGAGAGAGTGTACATTTTATAGTTATGGAACTAGGGCAGTTTTATTTTTACCTTTATTTAACTAGGCAAGTCAGTTAAGAACAAAGTCTTAATTTTCAATGACGGCATGCAGTTCATGGCATTTCCCTCAGACATATGAAAAATGTCACAAAATGTAATTTGCTGGTTAAAGTAAATATTTGTTTCCTCTATCATCAGAAAACCACTTGCTTGCGAATAAGGTGCGATGTGTATATCAAACGCCACTCATTCCTCTGGGTATCCCATTAGTTAAAGTGTCCCCCTCCTACCAGTGGTGGTGGTATGTTCCATTCACAGCATGGTGATATATTTAGACTGAGACTTAAGGCAGAAGAGACATGTTTTGCAGTCTGGTGGTGAAACACACCCTACAGTAGCTCCATGACTCCTTCTAATGAGATGTTTCTTTTCGTTGTTGAGGTCCGCAGCTTGACCTTTCTCAGCTAATACAAGATGTAGATCTTCCACATTGGCCAAATTTGACCAAAGGTGTCATATGTGAAAAGGGGTCACTTCTCAGAATATATCATAGTTCCAGTCGGTATTAAATACAATGTTGCGGCACCGCACGCCTGTGGGGAAAGCAACCTGTTGGTTACCTTGGTCACCCAATTGTCTCACAGCAAAAATTTGACTTTTTCAAATGTAATTATTTTGTTGTATGGTTGTTTTAGTCAATTACACAACTAATTTTTTTTCAAAGTACAACATGTCAAAAGATTCATTTTCAACATTGCGTGCTCCCGAGCGTTCTCACTGCTTAAAAAAACGTAATATTGTAGAGCTTCCCTCATCCCCCTTTTCATGACGGCAGTATCGTTAGCCATGTGAGTGCTAGCTAGCTACCAACCAGAAATATTAAGCCAGCCAAGACCAACAACACAAACAAACTGACTATAAAGCTACAAGTAGTGAGTGAAGTTACAAACGGACTATACTAAATGAGTTAAATGTCTTACCTGTCCCCACAATTTCTCACTCTCCACATCGAGTAGCCTGAAGCCACAGGGTTCTTCTCGCAGGCTGTATTTCCCTACATGGGACAATTGCGAACCGTAGGTCTGGATTTTTGAACAACACAGCAGCTTTTCGACATGTTTTGTTGTTTCTGTATAACAAAAAATTGACTACGAAGTTGGCCCCTTTACAATGGGGTTAAATGGGAAAGAATGTTTGTTTTCCCCAATTTGTGGGCGTGGTAAAGGGGAATTCCTTATTTTATGACATGAATACCGACTCCAAGTATAACATCTATTCAGTGTTCCGAAGATTAGACAAGTATAAATGAGTATACTGGCACCCAATGTTCTAGGGCAGAATTCACATGCACTCTGAGAAACAGACCCTCACCTTACATTATTTAGTTTCCCCTGTCATAATATTATTCAGCCTTTGCTTATTTTACTTCCTGAGTGTTTGTGTGTATGTGCGTGTGTGTCTGTGTGCACTGAATGCGTCTGCATGTGGGTGTGTAGCAACCAAGCAAATTTTACTTGTGTTCATGTGCGTGTATACTCACATGCTGTACGACTGGGCTGCAGCCCCCTGCTCAATAAAACAGGCAGGCTCTACTCCATCCACAGGCAAGGAACAGAACAGCGCTTCCGGATAAGCTCATGAAAAATGAAGAGAGCAGCCTTATCTTCAGAGCCTTGCAAGGGGCGGTTTGTGAGCAGCTCCAGCCTTTGATGTGGTCCATTGATCTTCCCTTTCTGACATGTTCTCCCAGCCCAGGGCTGCACAAGCCTGAGGGGTGATTAGCCTTATTAGTGTAATGGAGGGAAGTAAAGGGCTATAGAGATGGAGGGATGGTGGTGTTGGTGGTACGGTGGGTTCTGTTTGGCCGGAGAGGAAAAATATCAAAATTTTTCCATGTTTTTCTGGCTGGGATCAACATGAGGGGGAGACAGGGGGGAGGAGAGAGGAAGGAGGAGAAAGGGAGGAAGTGACAGGGAGGGGAGAGTAGGAGGAGGAGGAAGGGGGGAGGTGGAGTAAACAGCTGTGGTTAAGTGCAGTGCAGTGCTGCAGTACAGTCCTCTGTGTTTGGGTTAGCTGTATGGTGTTTAGACATGGTGGATGTTGTGATAATTACTGTGATGCTTCTTAGGGTGTCATATCAAGTCCAGATGCTCCAGCAGTATATTGCTTGGTGAAGCTCCACCAGTCCCTGTAAAACAACACATCTGTCCCCATCTGCATGCGTTACCATGAGAGGTGCAGTAGCAGACACTAGAGGTTGACTGATTAATCGGAATGGCTGATTAATTAGGGCCAATTTCAAGTTTTTCCGATTGTTATAAATCTGTATTTTTGGGCACCGATTTTGCCGATTTTATTTATTTATTTTTTATTTTTTTATTTAACTAGGCAAGTCAGTTAAGAACATTCTTATTTTCAATGATGGCCTAGGAACGTTGGGTTAACTGCCTTTTTCAGGGGTAGAATGACAGATTTTCACCTTGTCAGTTCAGGGGATACAATCTTGCAACCTTACAGTTAACTAGTCCAACGCTCTAACCACCTGCCTCTCATTGCATTCCACGAGGAGCCTGCGAATGCAGTAGAAGCCAAGGTAAGTTGCTAGCTAGCATTAAACTTATCTTATAAAAAACAATCAATCATAATCACTAGTTATAACTACACATGGTTGATGATATTACTCGTTTATCTAGCGTGTTGCGTTGCATGTAATTGATGCAACGCTGGGGGATGATTTAACAAAAGCACATTTGCGAAAAAAGCACAATCGTTGGACGACTGTACCTAACCATAAACACCAATGCCTTTCTTAAAATCAATACACAGAAGTATATATTTTTAAACCTGCATATTTAGCTAAAAGAAATCCAGGTTAGCAGGCAATATTAACCAGGTGAAATTGTCATTTCTCTTGCGTTCATTGCACGCAGAGTCAGGGTACATGCAACATTTTGGGCAGCCTGGCTCATTGCGAACTTATTTGGCCGAATTTTACGTAATTATGACACAACATTAAAGGTTGTGCAATGTAACAAGAATATTTAGACTTAGCGATGCCACCCGTTAGATAAAATACCGAACGGTTCCGTATTTCACTGAAATAATAAACTTCTTGTTTTTCGAAATGATAGTTTCCGGATTCGACCATATTAATGACCAAAGGCTCGTATTTCTGTGTGTTATTATGTTTAAGTATTTGATTTGACAGAGTAGTCTGACTGAGCGATGGTAGGCAGCAGCAGGCTCGTAAGCATTCATTCAAACAGCACTTTCATGTGTTTTGCCAGCAGCTCTTCGCAATGCTTCAAGCATTGCGATGTTTATGACTTCAAGCCTATCAGCCTAATGGCTGGTGTAACCGATGTGAAATGGCTAGCTAGTTAGCTGGGTGTGCGCTAATAGCGTTTCAAAAGTCACTCGCTCTGAGACTTGGAGTAGTTAATCCCCTTGCTCTGCAAGGGCCGCGGCTTTTGTGGAGCGATGGGTAACGCTGCTTCGGGGTGTGGCTGTTGTTGATGTGTTCCTGGTTTGAGCCCAGGTAGGGGCAAGGAGAGGGACGGAAGCTATACTGTTACACTGGCAATACTATAGTGCCTATAAGAACATCCAATAGTCAAAGGTATATGAAATACAAATGGTATAGAGAGAAATAGTCCAATAAATACTATATTAACTACAACCTAAAACCTCTTACCTTGGAATATTGAAGACTCATGTTAAAAGGAACCACCAACTTTCATAGTTCTCATGTTCTGAGCAAGGAACTCAAACGTTAGCTTTTTTACATGGCATATATTGCACTGCTACTTCTCCAACACTTTGGTTTTGCATTATCTAAACCAAATTGAACATGTTTCATTATTTATTTGAGGCTAAATAGATTTTTATCCAATAATCGGTATCGGTATCTGCGTTGAAAAATCATAATCGTCGACCTCTAGCAGACACACCATAGGGGTATTATTGGCGGAAGGCGGTGGGTGACAGAAGGGGCGGGAAGGGGGTGGAGCCTGATACGTGTCTGACAGCAGCTGATGAGTGCTGGCATTCCCTCTCTACAGCTTCACTCCCTAAAACGCCAGGCGTTTTGGCAGATGCCAGAGGAGTCTGTGTGTGTGCCTGTGTGTGAATGCCCTGCTGCTCTCTCTTGCCTCTCAGTGGCATCTCCTGTGAGCTATGCCGGAGCCACGTGAGTCTGGAGTGGGTGGTCCTGTGGGGGCGTCAAAAGTCACACCTTCTCCCGCTCCCCTCTTAGCCCCACACTGATACTGCTGTCCAAACATTTGGAGTGGTGCAATGATGTGTAAACCCCCAGACGGGAAGGTAACCACAGAGAAATTACAATCCTATATCTTCCTAACATAGGATTTATTTCCTATAGGTGGGGGAAGTATTTATTGTAGTAAATTATACTAATCTACATGAAACGGATTAATCAGTGGAGGTGATGCTCATTTGGGTCCACCACCCAAAGGACATCCAGCCAACTTGACACAACTGGAGGAAACATTGGGTTTAACAACATGGGCTAGCATCCTTGTGGAAGGTGGTGCTCATTTTGCGTTGTGGGTTTGATCTCATTGTTTGTCTCAGAGTAGGGATGATGGATGCTGTCTTGGAACTGTAAGGAATACTAATCCAGAGAAGATACATACATACACTGCGTGCAAAACGTTAGGAACACATGCTATTTCCATGACATAGACTAACCAGGTGAATCCAGGTGAACGCTATGATCCCTTACTGATGCCCTATCCCATCTGGACAAGAAGAGTACCTATGTAGAATGCTGTTCGTTGACTACAGCTCAGCATTCAACATCATAGTACCCTTCAAACTCATCATTAAGCTTGAGACCACGGGTCTCGACCCCGCCCTGTGCAACTGGGTCCTGGACTTCCTGACAGGTCGCCCCCAGGTGGTGAAGATGGGAAACAACATCTCCACTCTGCTGATCCTCAAAACTGATCCCCACAAGGGTGCGTTCTCAGCCCGTGTTCTCCCTGTTCACCCACGACTGCGTGGCCATGCCTGCCTCCAACTCAATCATCAAGTTTGCTGACGACACTATAGTGTTAGGCTTGATTACCAACAACGATGTGACAGCCTACAGGGAGGAGGTGAGGGCCCTCGGAATGTGGTGTCAGGAAAATAACCTCTCACTCAACGTCAGCAAAACAAAAGAGATGATCGTGGACTCCAGGAAACAGCAAAGGGAGCACCCCCCCCCCTATCAACATCGAAGGGACAGCAGTGCAGAAGGTGAAAAGTTTTAAGTTCCTCGGTGTACTGTACATATCACAGACAAACTGAAATGGTCCACACACACACAGACAATGTGGTGAAATAGGCGCAAAAGTGCCTCTCCAACCTCAGGAGGCTAGAAAAATGTTTCTTGTCACCGAAAACCCTCACTAACTTTTACAGGTGCACAATTGAGAGAATCCTGTTGGGCTGTATCAACACCTGGTATGGCAACTGCACCGCCCACAACCGCAGGGCTCTCCAGAGGGGGGTGCGGTCTGTACAACGCATCACCGGGGCAAACTACTCAGGTGACACCTGCCTAAAACCTTTGAACAGTACTGTGTGTATATACACTGCTCAAAAAAATAAAGGGAACACTAACATAACACATCCTAGATCTGAATGAATGAAATATTCTTATTAAATACTTTTTTTCTTTACATAGCTGAATGTGCTGACAACAAAATTACCCAAAAATTATCAATGGAAATCAAATTTGGAGTCACACTCAAAATTAAAGTGGAAAACCACACTACAGGCTGATCCAACTTTGATGTAATGTCCTTAAAAACAAGTCAAAATGAGGCTCAGTAGTGTGTGTGGCCTCCACGTGCCTGTATGACCTCCCTACAATGCCTGGGCATGCTCCTGAGGAGGTGGCGGATGGTCTCATGAGGTATCTCCTCCCAGACCTGGACTAAAGCATCCGCCAACTCCTGGACAGTCTGTGGTGCAACGTGGCGTTGGTGGATGGAGCGAGACATGATGTCCCAGATGTGCTCAATTGGATTCAGGTCTAGGGAACGAGCGGGCCAGTCCATAGCATCAATGCCTTCCTCTTGCAGGAACTGCTGACACACTCCAGCCACATGAGGTCGAGCATTGTCTTGCTTTAGGAGGAACCCAGGGCCAACCGCACCAGCATATGGTCTCACAAGGGGTTTGAGGATCTCATCTCAGTACCTAATGGCAGTCAGGCTACCTCTGGCGAGCACATGGAGGGCTGTGCGGCCCCCCAAAGAAATGCCACCCCACACCATGACTGACCCACCGCCAAACCAGTCATGCTGGAGGATGTTGCAGGCAGTAGAACGTTCTCCACGGCGTCTCCAGACTCTGTCACATCTGTCACATGTGCTCTGTGTGAACCTGCTTTCATCTGTGAAGAGCACAGGGCACCAGTGGCGAATTTGCCAATCTTGGTGTTCTCTGGCAAATGCCAAACGCCCTGCACAGTGTTGGGCTGTGAGCACAACCCCCACCTGTGGACGTCGGGCCCTCATACCACCCTCATGGAGTCTGTTTCTGAACGTTTGAGCAGACACATGCACATTTGTGGCCTGCTGGGGGTCATTTTGCAGGGCTCTGGCCGTGCTCCTCCTGCTCCTCCTTGCACAAAGGCGGAGGTAGTGGTCCTGCTGCTGGGTTGTTGCCCTCCTACGGCTTCCTCCACGTCTCCTGATGTACTGGTCTGTCTCCTGTTAGCGCCTCCATGCTCTGGACACTACGCTGACAGACACAGCAAACCTTCTTGCCACAGCTGGCATTGATGTGCCATCTTGGATGAGCTGCACTACCTGAGCCACTTGTGTGTGTTGTAGACTCCGTCTCATGCTACCACTAGAGTGAAAGCACCGCCAGCATTCAAAAGTGACCAAAACATCAGCCAGGAAGCATAGGAACTGAGAAGTGGTCTGTGGTCACCACCTGCAGAACCACTCCTTTATTGGGGGTGTCTTGCTAATTGCCTATAATTTCCACCTGTTGTCTATTTCATTTGCACAACAGCATGTGCAATTTATTGTCAATCAGTGTTGCTTCCTAAGTGGACAGTTTGATTTCACAGAAGTGTGATTGACTTGGAGTTACATTGTGTTGTTTAAGTGTTCCCTTTATTTTTTTGAGCAGTGTGTATGTACTGTATATATATAGAATATTTATAGTTATTTATTTTTTACGGATAGCCAGGGGCACACTCCAACACTCAGACATGATTTACAAACAAAGCATATGTGTATAGTGAGTCTGTGTGGTATGACACAAAATCATGTTACGACCACAGATATCAATATTAATTTTATATATCAATATTTTGCTAAGTGGATGGGTCTCTACAGAAGGTGTAAACGGTATGGCCTAAATGGTTACTTTTACTTTCCCAGTGACTGGCAGACCACCCCCGCCCCCCCGGATCCCCAAAATGCTGGGACCCATCCTTCTATAAGAGCACACATTGCCACCCACAGAACAGAGGCAGATCAACCGCCAAAAGCATTTCCATCCTCGATTTGTATTATGTATAGCTATTAAAAATATATTACAAATCTTGCAGATCTTACTTTCCGTAATTAACCATTCATATTTGTAAAAATGTAAGTTGTTCATGCAAAGGATTGTTACCTCGTTTACAGTGTACATGGGATGTATCACATGTATTGATATGCATTATCTCTCCCTTTCTCATGTCTCTCTCTCTCTATCTCTCTCGCTTACTCACCCTGCCTGTCTGTTCTACCAATCATTGTCTTGTTGACCAGACAGAGCCTTTTAATGAGCACAGTAAACAATGCCAGGATGACAACCTCACTGGGCCTTTGTTTTTCTCCAGGCTGGAGGGTCAAGAGTGTATCGTACCTTAATTATCACAGGCCAATTGGTTTGACCGCTTCACCTGTCCCCCAGCCAGAAACGGGGATGGTGAAATGATCTTATAATTTCAAAAAATCTTCTACCCAATACCCTTTCATTTGAATTCACTTCTGAAATGACGCCAGTCTGAATGTCAACTTCTTTAAATGTGGAAAAAACAGATAACTATAGAGTACCAATGAAATGCTCTGTTCCAGGTTTTATTCCAATCAGCTTGGTGAATGGGCAGCAGGGTGGATAAATGTTTGCTAATCCATGACCTGGTTGTTTCCCCGGGGCTGTTTTCCTCAGGGTGCTGGGTCTTTGTTCAGACAGGATGTGACAGGCCATGACTCCCCCATGCAGACACACATACACACACATATCCACACACACATAATGTACACACAAACGCTCACACACTCCGCCATGTTGCTGTGTGACTGGGATGCCCCTCGGCTCCAGACTGGCGTCACAGTGGTGTCCACAAGCGTTAGCAGCAGACGTTCATAGCACCCCATCTGTCTGCCAGTATCATCACAGCAGGCTTAACGCGGATGCCCGTTCATCTACCATTGATCCTCCGCTTGTATTCTTCTCAACACGCATGTTGACAGTTGATTTCTTACTTTTCTTTTTATCATAAACTGTTGCTCAATGTGTACTCGCTTCCTCTTGTTTCGACAGCGTTGTTTTGTCTCAAACCCTGCTGGGGTACATGCGTCGGCTGCCAATTTTCCCTTTTATTTATACTTCTGACAAATACACAGGAGGGGTTTGGGATATTTATTTAAAGCTTTACTTCCTTTGTGTTGAATAATTGCCTTATGTTTTTATCTGGGACCAGATAAATGATGTTATTATGCTGAAATTATTAGTGAGGCAGCCATTTAAAAGCCTGGGACCCTCTTTAGTTAGCTCTCTTTAAATGAATAGATGAGACATTTGAATGCAGTTGAGTGTAGAGGATGGGATATTCCCAGGGAAGTAGTTTCTGCATCCAGCCAGTTACAGTATAGTGAAAGGCTAATGTACTATATTATGCCAACAGCTACTCTCCTTAGCAGGGCATTGTCAGACTGGAAGATGTCTGGGTTGCAGGGGAACATAATTCAGTAAGTTAAGAAGCTTCCAAGCCCGACAGAGTTTTAGCCATGATGACTCTAACACATCTGTAGTTGTAGTTTGCAGTAATACACACATACGTGGCATCATCCTGGTCTACACCCTCTCCTTTAACCACCACATAAGACAGACTGTCAAATCCTCATTCTTCCAGCTCTGCAACATTGCCAAAGTCAGATCCTCCCTCTCCCGCCCTGCCGCTGAAACCCTCAAACATGCATTCATCTCCTCCTGTCTTGACTACTGCAACTCACTACTCTCCGGCATCAACTCAAGCGCTCTCCATAAGCTCCAAATGGTTAAAAACCCAACTCCTCGCCAACACTGTCCTGGCAGCACATCACCCCTGTCCTCTGTGGTCTCCACTGGGTCCCTGTCTCCCAAGACATTGATTACAAGATTCTCCTTCTGACCTACAAAACCCTTCACCACCTTGCCTCTCTTTATTCCTGTTTTTGTTTAGTCTAACGTTTTGTTTTGTCCTTAAAAAGCACTAAATAATTCCCAGGTATTATTATTATTATTAAGGATTTTGTCATTGTGAGTTGTTCTATGGTATTCTGTAGCTCAGTTGGTAGAGCATGGCGCTTGTAACGCCAGGGTAGTGGGTTCGATCCCCGGGACCACCCATACGTAGAATGTATGCACACATGACTCTAAGTCGCTTTGGATAAAAGTGTCTGCTAAATGGCATATATTATTATTATCTATAATCTCTAAATTAGAATGATTTGTAACATGTTTTTATATGTGTTTGTTCATAAATGGTAATGTAAAAGAAGATCTGAGAAGGAATAAAAAGGGCTTATGCATGCTCAGTAACATTCTGCTAGGCTTTACATTAGTTTATTCAATATTTACATAGTGTACCTGTGCATACTTCTATTCCAGTCCGTGTCTGGATACTGTCATACACATACCAGCATTTCACAATTCTTTGTGACTTACTAGGGATGTATTCAGGGTCCTCAACAGTGGCCTTGATTTTGTTGGTCATTTCACTAACAGCTCTCCCTGGCACAGCATATAAAACATATTCCCCAGTCTGGGTGGTCAGCTCCTACATAGACACCCCAGGCCCTGCATTCACAGCAACACTGCCATCTCTCTGGCAGCTGCCAGACTAAATGAAATGCTGATGGAGCTGTTCCAGTAGCCCCACATTGATTGGGAGATGTAATGTTCTCCTACCAATCCCATGTTTCTGTCCAATTCCCTTAAATGTGTCTATGTTTAGTAGTCCTCTAACCTACAATAATGCTAGTTGAGGAACGCTCATCTCCGTTCTCTTATATCGAGGTGGAGTTGAGTATTGATAACTGGTCACGCGATTTGCTAGCAACAACATTGAGTCACCACCATCAGTTGAAACTCATAAAAATGGTAATCCTGAAAACGCTTACCTGTACCTACATTGCCTTGCAAAAGTATTACAAAGTGGGATTAAAATAGATTTAATTGAAAAATGTGTCAGTATACAAAATGCTCTGTAATGTCAAAGTGGAAGATTGAAAAAAAATTGTTAAATATAGAAATGAAATAACTAATATATAGTCATTGCATAAGTATTCATCTCCCTGAGTCCATACATGTTCGAAACACCTTGGGTAAGTCCCTAAGACCTTTATACACCTGGGTTGTGTAATATTGGTCCATTATTATTTTCAGAGTTATTCAAGCTCTGTCAAGTCTTTCCATAGATTTTCAAGGCAATTCAGGAACATTCACTGTCTTCTTGGTAAGCAACTCCAGTGTAGATTTGGCCTTTTGTTGTAGGCTATTGTCCTGCTGAAAGGTTAATTCCTCTCCCAGTGTCTGGTGTAAAGCAGACTGAGGTAGGTTTTCCTCTAAGATTTTGCCTGTGCTTAGCTCCATCCCATTTTTTTTTATCCCGAAAAACTCCCCAGTATTTTCCGATGTCAAGCTTACCCATACCATGATGCAGCCACCACCGTGCTTGAAAATAAGGAGGCAGTTAGTCGGTGAAGCGTAGTGTTGGATTTGACCCCAAAATAAGGCTTTGCATTTAGGCCAAATAGTGTATTCCTTGGCTGTGTTTCTTTTTGCAATATTACTTTAGTGCCTTGTTACATACAAGATGCATGTTTTGTCATATTTTTATTATTTTTATTCACTCTGTCATTTAGGTCATTATTGTGGAGTCACAACAATGTTCTTCATCCATCCTCAGTTTTCTCCCATCACAGCCATTGAACTCTGTAACTGTTTTAAAATCACCAATGGCCTCATGGTAACATCCCTTATCAGTTTCCTTACTATGCTGCAGCTCAGTTCAGAAGGATGACTATCTTTAATGTGTCTAGGTGGTTTAATGCATAATCCACAGCATAATTATTGACTTGACCATGCTTAAGGATATATTCAATGTCGGATTTGATATTGTTACCAATCACTCCCCTTCTTTATGAGGCTTTTGAAAAGCTCCCCGGTGTTTGTAGTTGAATCTGTGCTTGAAATTCAATAACTGACTGAGGAACCTTACAGATATTGTATTTATAAAAAAACAGAGAAAGGGTTAGTCATTTAAAGATCCTGTAAACTCCTATATTTTCCCACAGAGTGAGTCCATGTAACTTATCATGTGATTTAGGTTTGCCTAAACAAAGGGGCTGAATACTTATGCCATGATAATGTTTTCATTGTCAAATTTGTATTCATTTTTTAAAGGATTTTTTCTTCCACTTTTCTTCCACTTTGACAGAGTATTTTCAGTAGACTGTTGATAAAAAGTGACAATTAAATACATGCTAATCCCACTTTGTAGCATAATAAAGGGGTCTGAATACTTTTGCAAGGCACTGTTTGTTTGCCCTGTACAACTGCGGTCCTTCCACGTGCGTGGTGCGGAAATTCATACTTTTAATAGAAACTTTGAGCAACACAAACAGAGAGGAAGAGGCGAAGCGAGAGGTTTCACTCTCTCCAAAATCTGTCAAAAATAACCCAATGGTTTTCTATGGGCTTATTTTGGACCTAAGCTTGTCGCCTGCCTTTCCGACCTTGGGACAACGACTCCTATTTTGTTAGGGCAGAGACATGAGCATCTCGTCCTTACATACAGATCTCGGACTTAAGTAAAAAGTCAGTGGTTGTATTCAATACAAGTTTTTATCAAAATTTGAATTTGAATTTCAGCACCCCGCAGAAGGGCCACAGTTGTACAGGACAAACATAGGTACACATAAGTGTTTTCAGAATTTAAATTTGTACACATTTTTACGACTGATGGTGACTCACTGTTGTTAATAGAAAATTGTACAACCAATTATCAATATTCAACTCCACCTCGATATAAGGGAATGGTGTTGAGCGTTCCTCAGCTAGAGTACATTAATACCAGTGATGTCTGAGATACAGAGAGTGTGAATTAGTGATTGTGGGAGAGGGAGCCACTGTTAGGTTACGCTGTGAGGAGATTTTTTTATCTGTGTGTCAGAAGGCTCATTTCCTTTATGTGAGGAACAGCTGAGGATGCTGCCCCCCCCTGAGATGAGAGTAGGGCTCATTATTGTAGCCTCCTCATGCTATATGGTGAAGAAACACAAACACACACCCTTCACCTCTGACCCCCACAGAAGTGCTTTGGCCTTGTGCACTTTCAGATAGTGGTTGTGAGGAAGGCAAAGAAGAAAAACTATGCTGACTTTGACGAATCACTGTCCAATGATGGAGCATTTTAAACTGTGTTTTAGGGGGAAGGGAAAGATGGATGGACGGAGAACGAGGGCGACATAGGAGACCAATGTTTTGGTGACATTGCCGTTGAGCTCTCCTGATCCCTCATCTCTCATTCTGGATTCCCATGGCGGGTGGTGGTCCTGGGATCCCATCCATTATGCATGGCTGAGCTTTATTGCATTATGTTTTTTGGCTAACACACTTAGCAGGCTTGTAGCATGCAGTACACACACCCCAGCCCACTCCACAAAGCCAGTGAATAATTCAGGGGAAGGCAGGCAGGACATTAGGCTAGGGATGAAGGGCTTTAATCAAAGGCTCCAGAACCCGGCGCAGCCAACCCAGCACACCCCCATTGGCAGTATCACACCTCTGCTTGGCTGCTTTAAATAGGAAGTTGAGTTATATGCCTTCTAGAGCTGAGCCGCAAGCGACAGATATAATTGACTGTAATTAAGGAATGCTTGCATACTGTAAATAGAGTAAGCAGTTATCACACTTTCTAATTCTCTATGTAGAAAAACTCTACTGCAATCGCATACTGTAGGCAACACTACCCATGTTCATATCTGTAGTCCAGATATACAGAATGACTCATGCGTGAATCAGAGCATGAGCATCAGAGAATTTGTATATCCTCAGAGCATGTGCAGACCAGCTGGCTTGAGTGTTTTACGGACATATTCAATCTCTCCCTTTCCCAGTCTGTTGTCCCCACTTGCTATTGTTTGTGTACCCAAGAATGTGAAAGTAATTGAACTAAATGACTATTGCCCCGTTGTACTCACTTCTGTCATCATTAAGTGCTTTGAGAAGCTAGTTAAGGATCATCACTTCCAGCTTACCTGACATAAGAGGTTGTTGGCACCCTAATTGGGTAGGACGGGCTCATGATAATAACTGGAGCGGAATAGGTGGAATGGTATTAAATACATCAAACAAATGGTTTCCATGTGTTTGATACCATTCCATTCACTCCGTTCCAGCCATTACTATAAGCTGCCCTCCCCTCAGCAGCCTCCACTGCCCTAGGCCCACTATAATTTGCATACCACCCCAACAGATACACAGATGACGTAATCGCCATTACACTGCACACTGCCCTATCCCATCTGGACAAGAGGAATACCTATGTAGGAATGCTGCTCATTGACTACAGCTTAGCATTCAACACCATAGTACCCTACAAGCTCATTAATAAACTTGAGGCCCTGGGTCTCAACCCCGCCCTGTGCAACTGGACTTCCTGACCGGCCAATCCCAAGTGGTAAAGGTATGCAACAACACCTCTGCTACGCTGATCCTCAACACTGGGGCCCCAGAGGGTGCATGCTCAGCCTCCTCCTGTACTCTCTGTTCACCGATGACTGTGTGGCCACGCACGTCTCCAACTCTATCATCAGATGACACAACAGTGGTAGACCTGATTGCTAGCAACGACGAGAGAGCCTACAAAGTTGTGGTGAGGGCCCTGATGGAGTGGTGCCAAGAAAATAACCTTTCCCTCAACGTCAACAAAACAAAGGAACTGGAAGGACCTCAGCCACCCGAGCCATGACCTGTTCACCCCTCTACCATCTAGAAGGCGGAGCAAGTACAGATACATCAAAGCTGGGACCGAGAGACTGAAAAACTGATTAAATTTCCAGGCCATCAGACTGTTAAATAGTCACCACTAGCCGGCCTCTGCCCAGTACCCTGCCCTGAACTTTAGTCACTGTTACTAGCCGTCTACCACCCGGTACACAACCCTGTACCTTAGAGACTCCTGCCCTATGTACATAGTCATTGAACAGTGGTCACTTTAATAATGTTTACACATTATTTTTACCCACATTATATGTAAATACTGTATTCTAGTCATGGTTCATCCTATATAACTACTTCTATACACACCTTTTCTATTTATATACTGTCCATAATGTCTATACACACCCTCATACACATACAGTGCATTCGGAAAGTATTCAGACCCTTTTACCTTTTCCACATTTTGTTATGTTAAATTAATTGTTTTCCTCATCAATCTACACACAATACCCCATAATGACACAGTGCAAACAGGTTTTACAAAACTGAAATACCTTATTTACATAAGTATTCATACCCATTGCTATGAGACTCGAAATTGAGCTCAGGTGCATCCTATTTCCATTGATCATGTTTTTGATGTTTCTACAAATCGATTGAAGTCCACCTGTGGTATATTAAATTAATTGGGCATGATTTGGAAAGGCACACATCTGTCTATATAAGGTCCCACAGTTGACAGTGCATGCCAGAACAAAAGCCAAGCCATGAGGTCAAAGGAATTGTCCGTAAAGCTCAGAAAGACCGAATTGTGTTGAAGAACCGATCTGTTGAAGGGTACCAAAACATTTCTGCATCATTGAAGGTCCCCAATAACACAATGGCCTCCATCATTCTTAAATGGAACAAGTTTGGAACCACCAAGACTCTTCCTAAAGCTGGCCGCCAGGACAAACAGCAATCTGGGGAGAAGGAAACCTGGCACCATCCCTACAATGAAGCATGGTGGCAGCAGCATCATGCAGTGGGGATGTTTTTCAGCGGAAGGGACTGGGAGACTAGAGGGGAAAAAACGATTTAATGCATTTTCGAATAAGGCTGTAACGTAACCAAATGTGTATAAAGAGGTCTGAATACTGTCTGAATGCACTGCATATATATTTATATTCCGGACTCATTGCTCGTTCAAATATTTCTATATTTCTTAGTTCCTTTCTTTTTCTTTTGGAGATTTGTGTGTATTTTTAGGTATTACTGCACTGTTGGAGCTAGGAACATAAGCATTTCACTACACCCGCGATAACATCTGCCAAATATTTGAATCATTTATTCATGCCTGCAAGTCACCTGTCACAGCTTCTAGCAGTAGTGGGTGGAGGAGTCAGGTGCAGAGAGCAGAAGTAGTTAAATCGTGATCTTTTAATCCAGAACAACAAGTAACGGTAACGCCAAACACTAAGGCACATCACTTAAACCAGCCCAAGAGCAGGACCAAACAGTCCTGAGAAAATAGTCCATGAGAATACACACCTCATGAACAGAAAAACAAGCCCGCACATAAGCAGGCGGGCATACCTGGTTTAAATAGCCCAAATCAAAACCCAAACAAGAAACAGGTGTAACAAATCAGACAAAACTAACTGAAACAGAAAAGGGGATCGGTGGCAGCTAGTAGACCGGCGAAGACGACCGCCGCCCGAACAGGAAGAGGAACCACCTTCGGCGGGATTTGTGACATCACCAATGTGAATATGTTATCTACACATACAGCTGTACATTTTGTAAACATTACACATCTCTTCTTGTCTCTTCTCCTATTCCATAGCCCGCTATGTGTTGTTTAGGGCCTTACTTCCCTCTCTCATCCCCCATAGGGTCCCTCAGACCACTTCCCCACCCACCACTACCTCTCTTCCACTGCATTCCCTCTCAACTCCCTTTCTCTGCACCCGTCCCTCTTCACTCTTCACAGCCAGGCTCCCTCGGGTGCTAATCCTGTGTGAATTGTTGTGGAGCTGCAAAGGATTATGTTGTGGAGCTGCATGGTCTGGAGGAAAGTTCACTCATACTTGATTCTTAAATAACTGTTCCTAGCAGGCTAATAACAGGTTTTAATTGATTATGTTCATTGGGTGTGATGTATTGTATGTATGATCCCTTTGCACACCAGGGGAAGACCAAGCTAAGAGTGAGTGGCAGTGTTGTCTATAGTGATGTCAAACTGATTTGCAGCTGTAATAGAAAAAAGCTGTCAGTTGATCAAATACTTTTCGTCACATATTGTCTTATATATTGATTGACCATTAGATTGCTGTGGTCTCTGATGTATGCTGCATGTATTTTAGGTTCTGCACACTGACTGACTGCTATGTTCTGTACTTATTAGTATTCATCTATGGATATGATAGGCTGTCCTGTTACAGTCTGATTAGCACTGTGAGGTGGGGGTGCTATGGGATGTGGGGGGTTTATGGGTGTTATGGCCCATAAAGGGAGGACATGCCCAATGAAGCTTTACAGATAGGATACTTAACTTAACCTTGAGATGATCAAGATAAACACTGTCCCTCCTCATCATCATTCCCCTGCTCTTCCCCCTTCTCTCTCGTTCTTTCTCTCCCTCCCTCTCCCTTTCTCTCTCTCTCATACTCTCTCACCCTCCTTTCTCCTGCTCCTCCTCCTCTTCTCTCTCTCTCTGATCTGAAGCCAGCTCATCTGTGCCATGGCAGAGCATACGGCTGCAGAGGCTGTATTAAATCCTGCAGAGGCTGTATAATATCCTTTCATTACATTAGTGAAAACCTAAAGTCTTGTTCAGTAGTTTCATAGAAGGAAATCAATTGAAATAAGTACAGCTGGTGGTTCTTCTGAAGGGCCAAGCAGCCAGTTGTGTTTATGCCTGATAATTACTATGGCGGAGCAATTACTCCTCAGCAGCACTCGTAGTGTCATCCCCCCTCATGAGTATTAGGATAATGGCTGCCAACACTCCTTGTTTCATCCCCCTGTCTGTGTATGGTAGTAGAAGGTTGGAGGCCCTTGTAGTGAGGGGAGTGAGGAGAGATAGGCATGTCCTCTTCATCAGCCCATGCAGAAGAGCCTGAGAGAGAAGCGTGCATTTTCATAAATGTCCAACTTTCCATCTCATCCCTCATGTCTCCAGGGATTCATCACGTTACATCATGCACTTGCTCAGCAGACATTCCTACTGAAATGCATTTTCAAGTCAACTGCTCTAAGAATACCAGAGGAGATGTCTGTTGCATAATGTGTCTGCAGAAAGAGCTTGTTCCATCTCCCTTCAATGGCCCGCACCTGAATATGTCTCTATCGACTATGCATCCATCATCGATTTCCACTCAGAGAATTAGCAGGCCCTATGAATTTGGCCACGTGAAAATGGGAGACAGAAATTGAATTCTTCTTAATGTTTACAGCAGATTAGGTTTTGAAAACATATTATTTCTACATGGCAAATCACAGCTGCAGACTGTGTGTATGTTTGTTTGTAATAATTTGTTGGGAACTTATATTTGTCCTATTTCACACATGTACAAGTGTGTATTATTACACATGTGAATTGGAAATGTGTTTTTTTGCATATCTCATCTATCCCTGAGACACCTTCATATAGTGGGGTCACGGCCAGGGTCTGCCAATATCAACGGCGACCCTTGAGACATTAGAGTTAAGTGCCTTGCTCAGGGGCACATTGGCAGACTTTTTACCTTATCGGCTCAGGGATTCAAACTAGCAACCTTTCGGTTACTGGCCCAACACTCTAAGCGCAAGGCTTCCCTATAAGCTGTGGTAATCCTTCTGGTGGTCAAAGTGGAGCTTGTGGTGGAACCAACCCTGAAACCTCATTTGCCGAAATTTGCCTGGTGTGTGTGTATTTGGGAGTGTATGCATGCATGTGTGTGTACACAGGCATGTTTGTGCATGTGTGCGTGCGTATCTGTGTGTGCAGTGGCCCATGTGGAAACATTTGTAGTCCTCGGGAGGAAAGTTTCCATCTCTGGTGTCTCTGGGTACATCTCTCTTCCTCTCAGTATTCTCTCCCATTTATCAAACAACACATCCACTCTTTACTCACCTCTCTTTACTCACCTCTCTTTACTCACCACTCGTTACTCGCCACTCTTTACTTACCACTCTATACTCACCTCTCTTTACTCACCTCTCTTTACTCACCACCTTTACAAAGGTCATGGCAAAAACCTGGCCTTCCAGTTGAACCTTTGAGCCAGGTTTTCATATGAGTCATACAGAGATGACCCCAGGAGACAGTCAGCACCTTTTCTATCTCTGTGTTTTGTCTATTACAATTGACAGGGTCCAGTAGGGCCAAGAGCTCCACTAAGAAACAGACATATACTGTAGAGACAAGCCTTCAGTGCTTTCCCATCCACTTCCAGGCTTGTAAGTGTCAGCACACTTGGCAGAGCTCCCTCAGCAGTGAGCTGGGTGGCAGGCAGGCCCTCGTCCCCGGCCGTCGGAGCACATGATTGATTTTCCTCAGCTCCTCATTGGAAACATGAAATCCCTTTTCTGTCATGTGTTGAGTATCAGTTGAGTGCCTCTGAGTGTGGCCATGATAACCACCTTACACTTTACAGCGCCACAGGATTAGGGCTCTGCCTAGGGACTCTCTCTGCAGGTCTATGGTACATCTCTCAGCTAGGTGGTGTTGGAGAGAAGTGGCTTAGTGGAGCATTTCTCTCTTAAAGGGCTATCTCCAGCTGTGTACCACGGCCTTCCTCTGCCTGCCCGCAAGCCACACAACCAGCAGAGCAGCCATGTTGCAATCATATCTCTGCAACCACCACATCCTTCTGCACTAATTTGCTGTACTATGGTTAGTGAATCAAGTACAGCTCCTATACAGTTATATTTTGACTCTTTTTACAAGTGCTTTTCTAGGCCTGACTGTGGTTTACAGAGCTCGTTATCCCGCTCCTGCCGTGGTGTCTAAGGTGTCTGCAGCAGTAGTGGATGGCCCAGCACCCAGCCAATTAGAGATGTGCATTCTCTGTTTCCAGTCCAAATGTTTCCCTATGGGTTTAGCTAACCAGCTTAGTTCCCCCAATAAGGCCTTATGATGGGGATGGGCAGGTGAGAGCTAGGCTGCTGCAAACATCCCTGTGCTATTTATCTGCTGTCTTATTAACCTGGCACACAACACCATCCTTTCTCCTTCCTCTCCTACAGTAACAGCAGGAGAGGCCAGGTTTAACACCTAATGAATGTGAAGGTATATATTCAAGTCTTGTATAGTCCTAAACCATTTACTTGTTTCATTTACCAGTATCGTTTACCATTTACCAGTATCGTTTCAAAACAGATTTTTGATCAATCTTGGATAATAGGATTTGGATAGGCATTAAGATGAGATGAACATTAGGAGTGTCCACAGCCAAAGAGTAGACATTTTGGAATGGTCTCATCTGACTCTTCATGGTCTCATTCAGATTGAACTTCATCTCAAGTTAGCGCTACAGCCAAACAAAGGATCTCTGCACCAAGCAACACAACATTATGTTGTGAGGAGACTGAGAGGTGGGGCAGTGGGGTCGAGCTCTCACAACAATCCCTCACTCTCCTGAAGATGGCCGCTAGCCCTCGAGATGCTTTTTGCTCATTCAACAATGAAATGCACAGCATTGGGGGACGATAACCTATCACTTCAAGAGGCTCACAAACAATGCCCTTCTCCCGCAACAAGACGCTGACAAACGACAGAGGAGCAGTGGCCTGTGGTCAAACAGACAGAGTAGCAGTGGCCTGTGGTCAAACAGACAGAGGAGCAGTGGCCTGTGGTCAAACAGACAGAGTAGCAGTGGCCTGTGGTCAAACAGACAGAGTAGCAGTGGCCTGTGGTCAAACAGACAGAGTAGCAGTGGCCTGTGGTCAAACAGACAGAGTAGCAGTGGCCTGTGGTCAAACAGACAGAGTAGCAGTGGCCTGTGGTCAAACAGGCAGAGGAGCAGTGGCCTGTGGTCAAACAGACAGAGGAGCAGTGGCCTGTGGTCAAACAGACAGAGGAGCAGTGGCCTGTGGTCAAACAGACAGAGGATCAGTGGCCTGTGGTCAAACAGACAGAGGAGCAGTGGCCTGTGGTCAAACAGACAGAGGAGCAGTGGCCTGTGGTCAAACAGACAGAGGAGCAGTGGCCTGTGGTCAAACAGACAGAGGAGCAGTGGCCTGTGGTCAAACAGACAGAGGAGCAGTGGCCTGTGGTCAAACAGACAGAGGAGCAGTGGCCTGTGGTCAAACAGACAGAGGAGCAGTGGCCTGTGGTCAAACAGACAGAGGAGCAGTGGCCTGTGGTCAAACAGACAGAGTAGCAGTGGCCTGTGGTCAAACAGACAGAGGAGCAGTGGCCTGTGGTCAAACAGACAGAGTAGCAGTGGCCTGTGGTCAAACAGACAGAGTAGCAGTGGCCTGTGGTCAAACAGACAGAGTAGCAGTGGCCTGTGGTCAAACAGACAGAGTAGCAGTGGCCTGTGGTCAAACAGACAGAGTAGCAGTGGCCTGTGGTCAAACAGACAGAGTAGCAGTGGCCTGTGGTCAAACAGACAGAGGAGCAGTGGCCTGTGGTCAAACAGACAGAGGAGCAGTGGCCTGTGGTCAAACAGACAGAGGAGCAGTGGCCTGTGGTCAAACAGACAGAGGAGCAGTGGCCTGTGGTCAAACAGACAGAGGAGCAGTGGCCTGTGGTCAAGCAGACACTTATTTTGCTGCACAGATCCTTTACTCTTGTTTCAGTCTCATCTAAATGTCGAGAAGCACGCATATAAATTAATTTAGAAATTAGCTCCTTCAGTCGAAACCTTGACATAGATCAGTAGCCTTGGAAGGGATGTGTTCTCACAATGTGAGTGAGTGAGTGAGTGAGTGAGTGAGTGAGTGAGTGAGTGAGTGAGTGAGTGAGTGAGTGAGTGAGTGAGTGAGTGAGTGAGTGAGTGAGTGAGTGAGTGAGTGAGTGAGTGAGTGAGTGGAGAGTTCATGGACGAAAGGGAGCCTGTGCATCACTCAAGGGCTGCCTGCCACAAAACAGTGACTGGAGCAGATATGATCGTAACAGCAATGGCTACGATGATAATTGGAGTTTCTTCAGTCAGTCAGTCATGCCTCAGACCAGGATCCATCTTCTCCGATTGGCCTTTAGTTCCCCCGTCACAATGGCACGCGGTTAATAAGCCCGTTGTAGTCAGGCTCATATCTGAGGCCATTGAGGATGATGACTGTGATATAATCCCACATTTCCCTCATCATTCACTAGCGGATGACAGGACTAATGCTGAACCCAGCCAGCCAGCCAGCAGGAGATGATACTGATTGATTGACTCAACCACATTATTCTCATTATTATCTTTTGCTGTTTTAGTCTATATGTGCCAAAGCTAATGAGATGCAGTTGAAGTGATTGCAAATTAAGGCCTTTTCGTGTTTTGATTTAGACACTCAGTGTAATAGCAACAAATAAACAGCCCTGTAAATGCATTCTGATTCAATCATATTCTCTTCCTGCGGCCGCCTGCTAGATTGATTACTTCCTGATGTGAGTGTTACGTTATGTTCTCTCTGCTGTGGTATGTGTTGTGGTTGGAAAGGGGTATGCTTGGAGGGGAAGCGACTCTGCCACTCTGTCTGACGATGTGTCACCTGAAGTCAGGGAAAGTGGCAGGGTTTGTGCATCACTGTGCTTCTCTCTCCCATGTTCCTCACCGTGTTCTCTATGCCGGTTTGCTTTCCCTCATTTCTTTTCTCTTTTTTTTCCTTTTCAATTATGGAGTACATCTGGCCGTGTTCTTGCTTCACAGAAACATGACTTCACTTTTACGGAGACATGAGTTGACAACAGGCCTGGGATTAGGACGAAGGCCTTTTCTGAACCATATTGAACGACACAGTCTACTTGAGTCACACTTGTTTTTGGATAGAACTATGAAATTCACATCTGTCTCTCTCCAGCAGAGTGCTGCGGTAATATGAGTATGTGCGTACGTACGTGCATGTTTGTCTGGGTGTGTGTGTGAGAGAGAAATGGGCCAGTATGTTACACTGTAGTGGATTGGGTGGATAAATGTGCTCCATTCACATGTGAGTGTAGTCATACTGATTGCTCTGTTGATCTGAGCTAGATGCTAAATGAGGCTCCTCACTGAGATGGGATAGGTGTGTGTGTTTTACTCTCCAGCTGTATCAGACTCCACGGACCCACAAATTATATAACAAGAAGGGACCGCCTACAGCAGGGAGACAGAGAGATGGACAATGAAGAGATGCAGAATGACTGAGAGGAAGAAGGAGAGCAAACTAGAACAGAAGTTAGAGGGGGGAAATGTGATAAAGAGTGAGAAAGAGCGACACCATGAGTCAGTGTCCTGAGGGTAACCCTCTCCTCCCTCTCGCCCCCTCACAGATGCTGGGATCCTCATTACAGTCACTGTTCTGCTGACTGCTGCTAATCATGAACCTGAGAGGAGGAAGGTCATCCCTCCTCTCTGTTGCTCTTTGGCTCTGCAGGGGGAGGTATGGAGGTAGCTTATGGTTGGTTAACTTTAATATGGGTGCAGCTGTGACCATGTGAGCCTGCTACAGCAAGCTCTACAAATACTGCTATAGGTTGAGGCTCTATTCTAGGGCCTTGTACTCAATTAGACAGTTGCAGCTGCTGAAGCCTACACAAAGTGCTGGTTATATAAGTGTAGAGAATTAATTTACAGGGCTGTAGTGAGACTATAGCCTTTCCTACTCCTACACAGGCTCAATCCAGACACCGTTTACTGTCTGAGTTGCAGCTTGACCCGCATTGCACCTACAGAGAGAGAGAATATGAAGCCATGATGAACAGGACACCAACATCCTGCCATTAGTCACAGGATGTAGTGTTGTGATTGGGCCTCACTGTGTTGTGGCATAGAGCTAGAGCATACACCCATAGAGCATACACTCATAGAGCATACACTCATAGAGCATACACTCATAGAGCATACACCCATAGAGCATACACTCATAGAGCATACACTCATAGAGCATACACCCATAGAGCATACACCCATAGAGCATACACTCATAGAGCATACACTCATAGAGCATACACCCATAGAGCATACACCCATAGAGCATACACTCATAGAGCATACACTCATAGAGCATACACTCATAGAGCATACACCCATAGAGCATACACTCATAGAGCATACACCCATAGAGCATACACTCATAGAGCATACACCCATAGAGCATACACCCATAGAGCATACACCCATAGAGCATACACTCATAGAGCATACACCCATAGAGCATACACCCATAGAGCATACACTCATAGAGCATACAATCATAGAGCATGCACTCATAGAGCATACACCCACTGCTATGCTAGTAAACGCCTTGGGGCCAGCAAACAACTCAGCCATATGGAGGAAGGGAATGGATGTGCATGTCCTCTGTATTACACAAATTTGGGACTTATCTAGGAAAAGACTTTCGGCCAAATAGAGAAGATACCTTGGTATGTTGCGGTCTGGTACTAAACCTGTTGGTTTAGGGGAATCTTCATTTTGTGGCATTCAGATATCAGAATAAATGACCTCCCTGAAGAATTCCACATGCACATACGAGAGTTGTGGAACAAAACAACAAGTCACCATAAGCTGCATAGCTGTGTCTTTTGGAAACAGACCAATTAGGTGACTGTGATATCTGTCTCTCCTTTACCCAGTGCCAGCTCTACATTCCTCAGCCCCGCTCTTCTCTGCATGATGCCAGTCAGATGCTGCCGTGTGTGTGTTCTGTGTGTGTGCTTGCGAGCATGTTCTTCCCTCAGTAGCAAAGTGTTAGTGTAAGTGTGGAGGCTCTGAGTCAAGCACCTCACCAGGGGCGTCTGACTCGGCTCTGTCTGCTCCGCCTCTCTGCTGGTATCTGCCCTGAGATGCTACAGGCTCTACAGAGGATTACTTGTTTGCTGATGCTAAAGAAAACTCCAAAGAGATATTGAATAATTCCTGTGGGTGACCTTCCACTTGTGAGTGACTCATTCATCTCTAACGAATTTGAGGATGAAAAGGTAGTGTAATAAATAGGTACAAAAATAGAGACTGACTGAAAAGCTCTTAATCAAAGGAATCTATCTTTATGAATCATGCCCTGATTAAAATACCTGGAAAGGATTCTGGTTCCAATTGTTGCTTCCAATAGCGTGTACGGTAATGGAAAGAGTCACTGTAGATAGATGGAGGAAATGGATAGGTACTGTGGCAGTACAGAGAGGCACGGGGGGGGGGGGGGGGGGTCTAAAGGGGGGGGGGGGTGTAAAGAAGAGTACACTGAGAGAGAGCTGATAGAGCAAAGAATGTGAGGTGAAGTTCTCTCTCTCTCTCTGGCTGACTGCAGTCTCTAGAAATACATACAGCATACAGCATACAGGGCTGACTGGGTACAGTGGAGGCCATTGAGTCTCCACCTGAAGAGAGGAAAGCTGATACAATGTTATCTGTAAAGAGGAGGAATGAGACTCATCTCTGATGTGACAACCTCAACAACACCTTCTGACACAAAGACGGCACTGTACAGCCACGGGGTTGGTGACATGGTTGTGTGTGTGTGCATGTGTGTGTGTACATGTGAGTGCATGTGTGCTTGCGTGCCAGCACCAGGAGCCTTTCAATAAAATAGCATTGTAACACATTCAGAATATAAACATATAAACAGGTCAACATTCACAAGGACACAGGGCCAGATGGATTACCAGGATGTGTACTCCGAGCATGCGCTGACCAACTGGCAAGTGTCTTCACTGACATTTTCAACCTCTACCTGACCGAGTCTATAATAACAAAATGTTTCAAGCAGACCAGCATAGTCCCTGTATGCAAATTGAAGTTGGTCTAAGGTTTCTGGGATAATGGTGTTGATGTGAGCCATGACCAGCCTTTCAAAGCACTTCATGGCTACAGACGTGAGTGCATCGGGTCGGTAGTCATTATGTCCTTGTTCACTCTTGACTATTTGGCCAGGCACAACTCCAACACCATCATCAAGTTTGCCGATGACACAACACTGGTAGGCCTGATCACCAACAACGATGAGACAGCCTATAGGGAGGAGGTCAGAGACCTGGCCGTGTAGTGCCAGGACAACAACGTCTCCCTCAACGTGGAGATGATTGTGGACAACAGGAAAAGGAGGACCAACCCCGCCCCCATTCTCATCGACGGGGCTGTAGTGGATCAGGTTGAGAGCTTGAAGTTCCTTGGTGTCCACATCACCAACAAACTATCATGGCCCAAACACACCAATACAGTCGTGAATAGGGTACGGCAATGCCTATTCCCCCTCAGGAGACTGAAAAGATATGGCATGGTCCTCAGATCCTCAAAATGTTCTACAGCTGCACCATCGAGAGTATCCAGACTGGTTGCATCACTGCCTGGTATGGCAACTACACGGCCTCCAACCGCAAGGCACTACAGAGGGTAGTGCGTACGGCCCAGTACATCACTGGGGCCAAGCTTCCTGCCATCCAGGACTTCTATACCAGGCAGAGTCAGAGGAAGGCCCTAAAAATGGCCAAAGACTCCAGCCACCCTAGTTAAAGACTGTTCTCCCTGTTACCGCACTGCAACCGTAGTGCCAAGAGGCTTCTAAAACTGCTTCTACCCCTAAGCCATACATCTTCTGAACAGCTAATCAAATGGCTACCCGGGCTATTTGTATTGACTCCCGTCCCATTTTTACGCTGCTGCTGCTCTCTGTTTATTAGCAATGCATAGACACTTAAACAATATAACATGTAAATATTACCTCAATTACCTCGACTAACCTGTGCCCCCACACATTGACTCTATACCGGTAACCCCTGTATATAGCCTTGTTACTGTTATTTTATTGTTGCTCTTTAATTATTTGTTAATTCAATTTTTTGTATTATTATTATTTTCTTTTTTTTACTTCGGTTTATTTAGTAAATACTTTCATAACACTTGTTTGTCTTAACTGCATTGTTGTTTAAGGGCTTGTACAGTGCCTTGCAAAAATATTCATCCCCCTTGGCATTTTTGTATTTTGTTGCATTACAACCTGTAATTTAAATGGATTTATATCTGGATTTCATGTAATGGACATGTACAAAATAGTCTAAATTGGTGAAGTGAAATGAAAAAAATGACTTATTTCCAAAAATTAAAAAAATAAATAAAGGGAAAGGTGGTGCGTGCATATGTGTTCACCCCCTTTGCTATGAAACCCCTAAATAAGATCTGGTGCAACCAATTACGTCCAGAAGTCGCATAATTAGTTAAATAAAGTCCACCTGTGTGCAATCTAAGTGTCCCATGATCTCTCACATGATCTCAGTATATATACTCTCATCACAGTACACCTGTTCTGAAAGGCCACAGAGTCTGCAACACCACTAAGCAAGGGGCACCACCAAACAAGCGGCACCATGAAGACCAAGCAGAAGTTGTGGAGAAGTACAGACCAGGGTTGGATAATAAAAAAATATCAGAAACATTGAACATCCCACAGAGCACCATTAAATCCATGATTAAAAAATGGAAAGAATATGGCACCACAACGAACCTGCTAAGAGAAGGCCGCCCACCAAAACACACGGACCAGGCAAGGAAGGCATTAATCAGAGGAGGCAACAAAGAGACTGAAGATAACCCAGAAGGAGCTGAAAACCTCCACAGCGGAGATTGGAATATCTGTCCATAGGACAACTTTAAGCTGTACACTCCACAGAGCTGGGCTTTATGAAGAGTGGCCAGAAAAAAAGCCATTGCTTAAAGAAAAAAATAAGAAAAAACATTGGTGCTTCGCCAAAAGGCATATGGGAGACTCTCCAAACATATGGAACAAGGTACTGGTCAGGTGAGACTAAAATTAGCTTTTTGGACATCAAGGAAAATGTTATGTCTGGCGTAAACCCAACAACTCTCATCGCCCCGAGAACACCCATGGCAGCATCATGCTGTGGGAATGTTTTTCATCGGCAAGGACTGGGAAACTGGTCAGAATTGAAGGCATGATGGCGCTAAATACAGGGAAATTCTTGAGGGAAACCTGTTTCAGTCTTCCAGAGATTTGAGACTGGGACAGAGGTTCACCTTCCAGCAGAACAATGACCCTAAGCATACTGCTGAAGCAACACTTGAGTGGTTTAAGGGGAAACATTTAAATGTCTTGGAATGGCCTCGTACTTGTTCTCGTACTAGATTTGCTACCTTTCCAGCTGCAGTCTGTAAGGCTATCATCTAGGACTCACTTCTTCTTGAGTGATCAATAGTTCAGAGTTCATACCATTTCACGTGTAGAGCAAGCTTCCACGTTTCCTGGCCTGTATGGTTGACATTAGAATTAGCCCTTTTAAACGTGAGGACAAATCCTCACGGTATTCAGAACTTGTTTGACTTTTTGTTATGGAGAGTGGATATTCAACTTTTCGCCACCGCAACTCACGCTGGGGTTTGCTTAGTTCAACGTGAATTGGGTCACGGGGGCTCTTATATAAATGTAGAAAATGGGTTGGTTCGTAATTTCCAACCAATGCCTATTCGCTTGGGTGTGGCTACTGACTTAGTTCAACTTTACAGGGAAGCCCATTTTCTTATTTAAAAGTTAACATCACATTACATCATTTCGCAAATAGTTTCATCTTTACTCGTTCATTTTATACAATAATTAGATGCAAACCTCATAACTGAGGGACCTGTATGAACAGAGTTAGGATAATGTGGCTGTATTATCTTTCATAAGGTCACAAACAAAACGGACCGGGTCGTAGTTGGCTTCTCCACCGACAGTTTACACATTCTCAAAAATAGGAGTATTGTTCAATTCTCAAATTCTGGGACTTAGTAGAATTGGACGGGGGAATCCCTTTGTCTTACTGTGAAACTCTCTCTCAATTGCATGGTCAGGGAGAGTCTCTGTGGTATTTACGACGTGGTTGTAAGGTCGTAAAACTGCCCCCCCCCTGGGTGGGGGTTGGGGGGGTTTGTTCACATCTCTGCTAGCCAAATCACTGAAAGGACTAGCGTCATGACAAGGTGAATACTTTTGCAAGCCAGTATAAGTAAGCATTTCACTGTAAGATCTACTTGTTGTATTCGGCGCATGTAAAAATACATGTTTTATTTTTGTTCAGTATATTACACCCTACGCTGCATCCCCATTGTATCACCAGCTATATCTACTGTAGGGGGCTGTTCCTTTCTGAAAGGATGTATTAGTATTCATAGCCATGCGTACAGAGTTGTGTTAAGCAGAGTTTTGTCCGCCCGGCAGAGAGTAGAGAGGAGAGAGAGGGAACATGATGATTACTGAAGCTCAGCGCCAGTCGAGCCATTTCAAAGCCACTTTTCCCCCCACTGTCAGCCAGGGGACTAGGCTCACATCCAAGACCCTGAAGATCTGGTCTCTTCCTTCTCTCTCCACTCTTTCTTTTCTTTCTCCTCTTCATCTTTTCCGACTCTCAGCAAACTTTCACCTGCTTTCACAGGATGACTCTCAAGTTCCTGTCTCCTCTCAAACTTTGTGAACTTCCTCTGTTTTTACAAAGTCATTGGGGGGTTGGTTAGGAGATGCTCCTGAGAGTTTTCCGTTAGAACCTCTTACTCAAATTTTTGCATTGAGACTTCACAGTTCCTTTGGAATATAAGCTTTTGGCCTATGCTTGGTTGTCATTGTTGCGGTGAGTGTCTATCATTGTATGCATATTATATAAAACCTTTTTGTTGTCAGTTTTATTGTGTAGATGAGGTGTCTTCACAGGAGTGACGGATGGAAAGGGAAGGCATATTGTTTGACCTCTAACCTCTAGACACTGTAACTCTAGTACACTGGCCCTGTAATAACACTGTGTGTCTCTGTCTGCTCAGGGAAGGTTCTGAACACAGACCTGCGCCACTACCTAAGCCTGCAGTTCCAGAAGGGCTCGTTGGATCACAAGCTGCAGCAGGTCATCCGAGACAACCTCTACCTGCGCACCATCCCCTGTAAGTCTCCTCAACCTCTGCTCCTAGGCTGCATGTGAAATGGTACCCTATCTCCTAGTGCACTACTTTTGACCAGAACCCTATGCAGACCATGGTCAAATGTAATGCACTAGAGGGGATAGGGTGACATTTAAGAGGCACCCCTCACAATACCCCCTAACACCACCCCTAACACCAACCCTCACACGGCCCCTAACACCACCCTTAACAACACCCCTCACACGGACGCCTAACACCACCCCTCACACGGATGCCTAACACCACCCCTAACACCACCCCTCACACCACACCTCACACAACACACTTCACCGAGCCAGGTCTCACACACACACCTAAAGCTCACCATGACAGCAAAAACTAAGAAATCCTCATAAACCCAGAAGATGCTCCAAATTGCGACTTTGATTGTGGTCTTTTATACGAAAGCGTTTACTCTGAGTGGTGCAAGATGTGTGTTATTGAAACAATCAATCTGCAAATTACGTTCAATCCTAATTACTTTCAATCTGAATGACCTTCAATCTGAATTACCTTCAATCTGAATTACGTTCAATCTGAATTACTTTCAATGAGAATTACTTTCAATTTGCATTAACTTTAGTCTGAATGACCGTTAGAGCCTTCAGTTAAGAATAGATATAGAGGTGCTATCCTCTCCTCAATGGTTATAATAGATGTGTGCTAAGAGTAGGAAAGGAATGCGGTTCTGATAGAAGACGGGATGAACATTCATGGAGAACAGAGACCTTATCTCCAAATTATGTAGTAATTATGTCATTATTAACATACATTGTGACAACATTTCAAGCATAATATTTACCATTTCATTTTTCCCAAAGAAGGACCATCTCTAATAAGAACAGCAACATGTTTGAGCATACTTCAGGTTTTAGTCACACACAGTCCCACTGTTCCTCCGGCTATGACAGACAGTTCTGCATGGCACTGTCACAAACACAGCGATAGGCTCCCTGCTCTCCCCCACAGGGCTGGAAGATACTCTCTCTTGTAGAGTCGGGAATTGTAGGCAGAAGTGGGACATTTTTTATGAGAAGTAAGCCACTTACCTCTCATGTATATTTACATTTTTGCAAAGGAGGAATATTTTTCCCACTATCAATCAATCCCTTCTCTCAACCACTTTCGGTCATACAGTATGTGAGTTGAAGATTTCTGCCTTCTCTTGGACAGTCAATGTAAGTACAGTGGCTTGCAAAAGTATTCACCCCCCTTGGCATTTTTCTTATTTTGTTGCCTTACAACCTGGAATTAAAATATATTTTTGTTGGGTTTGTATCATTTGATTTACACAACATGCCTACCACTTTGAAGATGCAAAATATGTTTTATTGTGAAACAAACAAGAAATAAGATTTTTTTTTAAACAGAAAACTTGAGCGTGCATAACTATTCACCCCCCTCCAAAGTCAATACTTTGTAGAGCCACCTTTTGTAGCAATTACAGCTGAACAGCTCTTGGGATATGTCTCTATAAGCTTGGCACATCTAGCCACTGGGATTTTTCCCCATTCTTCAAGGCAAAACAGTTTCAGCTCCTTCAAGTTGGAAGGGTTCCGCTGGTGTACAGCAATCTTTAATTTAATTTATTCTCAATTGGATTGAGGTCTCAGCTTTGACAAGGCCATTTCAAGACATTTAAATGTTTCCCCTTAAATCACTCAAGTGTTGCTTTAGCAGTATGCATAGGGTCATTGTCTTGCTGAAAGGTGAACCTCCGTCCCAGTCTCAAATCTCTGGAAGATTGAACCAGGTTTCCCTCAAGAAATTCCCTATATTTAGCATCATACATCATTCCTTCAATTCTGACCAGTCCCAATCCTTGCCGATGAAAAACATCCCCACAGCACGATGCTGCCACCACAATACTTCACTGTGGGGATGGTGTTCATGGGGTGATGCGAGGTGTTGGACTTATGCCAGACATAGCGGTTTCTTTGATGGCCAAAAGGCTATGTCTTATCTGACCAGAGTACCTTCTTCCATATGCTTGGAGAGTCTCACATGCCATAATTTTTTTTTTGCTTTTTTCTGGCCATTCTTCTGTAAAGCCCAGCTCTGTGGAGTGTACAGCTTAAAGTGGTCCTATGGACAGATATTCCAATCTCCGCTGTGGAGGTTTTCAGCTCCTTCAGGGTTATCTTTGGTCTCTTTGTTGCGTCTCTGATTAATGCCCTCCTTGCCTGGTCCGTGATATTTGGTGGGCGGCCCTCTAATATATAATATAATAATATATAATATATAATAATATATATGCCATTTAGCAGACGCTTTTATCCAAAGCGACTTACAGTCATGTGTGCATACATTCTACGTATGGGTGGTCCCGGGGATCGAACCCACTACCTTGGCGTTACAAGCGCCATGCTCTACCAACTGAGCTACAGAAGGACCCTCTCTTGGCAGGTTTGTTGTGGTGCCATATTCTTAATAATGAATTTAATGGTGCTCTGTGGGATGTTCAAAGTTCCTGGTCCTTTTCTTTTTTTAAATAAGTACATTTTTTTCATTTCACTTCACCAAATTTGGACTATTTTGTGTATGTCCATTACATGTTATCCAAATAAAAATCCATTTAAATTACAGGTTGTAAGGCAACAAAATAGAAAAAAACGCCAAGGGAAATTAATACTTTTGCAAGGCACTGTACACCTGTTTGTGCCTGACAGTTTCTCCAGTCTGTGCTCCTAGTTTGAATACTTACTTTGTCTTTCTTACTTTACCTGGCAGAGTGAAAACTGTTCTTTCTCACTTTAAAGGTTGAGTTAGTAAGTGCATCATTCTATCAGTGCTGAATGTTTTATGTTGTGCTGTAATAGAATTCACTGTGTCTCTGTTGGTGTGTTTTCTCCAGAGGCTAACCTGCCAGATCTCTCAGGGGATGGACATACAGTAGCTCCTTAGAACTCATCTCATGGCTACATTAGCGGATGGCGACAATCGTTAATTGCAAAATTAAATGTCTATTTCAGGGATCTACTTGTCTTCCTTAACATGTTTACAGTATCTTTTTTATATTTCTCCCAGTCCTACAGTTAAGAGCTGCAATCCACCATCCATCAGCTACTCTGGCCTCACCGCATGACTGTGAATCCATAATTCCCTCTGTGAATTACTGTCTTAATGAGTGAGTGACTGAGACAGAAAGACTGACTGACTCTCTATCACTCTCTGTGTTTTAACCCTTTTCTGTCTCTCTGTTTCTGACATTCTTACTTTCCATATCTCTTTCTTTCACTCCCTCTCTACCCCTCTCTCTTTCTCTCTTTTACTCTGAATCTTTTTTAATTCAATATGCTGAGATTAATAGAAGTCCGAGATCAACAAGCCTCAATCAAACATGCATTTCATTCATGTCTATACTTCCAGCATCAAGACTACACTGCTACCACACAAACCATCATACATTTTGTGTTGGTTTATGGGATGGTAGTAAATGTGGTGTGCTCCCATGTCACTGTGCCAATGACCTAGTTCCACAGCTCTAAGTGCTGTTGGTCAGAAACATCTATCTATCTGTCCTTTGCATCTATGTAGTATATAGTCCTGGAAGGCTACTCTGTCCTTGTGCATTTGAGAGCTAGCTTTCTATCACTTTGGGATGATAATAAAGATGATGCTCTGTTATAAAACCCAAACATTACCCACTCCCCTTGGCGTGACCATGGCACAGCAATATTATGGGCTCTGTGAGGGCAATGAAAGACGGGACAATCAGGAGGGGAGCGAGAGATAGAGGGAGAGTGGGAGAAAGAAAGAGAGAAAGAGTGCTCACAGGACCTTACTGCATGCCATGGTAATCCCTGAGTCTCCTTCATTGGACCTCAGACTGCCTCAGACTGCCTCCACATCCTCCAATATAACAAAGGCGCAGCAGGAAGCTCTTAAGAGCTCATAAGGGGACAAAGATGGGAGGCAGTCTCCGAGAGGGAAAAGGGCCCTTGGTCGCACTCAGTCCCAGTACGACTTCCCTTCCCTGAGGAGACACAGCCTGCTGAGCCCCTCTTTCAACTGCACTCTCTTTTTCTGCTGGATTATGTAGACTTGGTGAGAGGGGAGTGCAGTACTGCACCGCCCGTGTGTGGCATCAGTTAGTCTGTCGAAAGGCAACTGGCTCTGCTGATTGTGCTCTTGGTGACATAATACCATTGAGTTTAGTTTTTGGCATGAATATAGTTCAGTGCCATGCAAAAGTATGTTTTATTCTGAGATCTTTATAAGAGACATGCCATGGCCTTGAATTACATGATTTTCCTGAATTTGTGTTTTCACGTAATACCCTACTGGATACAGACGCCAATTCAACATCTATTCCACGTTGGTTCAATGTAATTTAATTGAAATGACGTGGAAACAACGTTCAGTCAACCAGTGTGTGCCCAGTGGGACAGTTCTTGAATAAGCTGTTTTAAATTCCTGCACACTTATAAAAAATGTATCTTTAACCCATTTTCTCTTCTTCAAAGTAAATGCTATGGCCACAAAAGCACTGAGGCTCCTCATTTTTGCAATACTTTTCCCCCTCTGTATTTGACACACGAATCCCAGTGGATTTTTCAAGTGCCAAGATGAAATAATGCAAAAAAATGCCATGTTATATTTCTGGTCCTCTTTTTCTGAGTGAAACCACCTCTGAGGTCCCTGCTGAGGCGTGACTCTTTCTTTGTCTGTGTCTGTGGCATCGATGCTAGCCAGGTCTTAAAAAAGTAGGACCGCAGTATATGAAAGGGAGAGATTATGAACGACTTGATGGAGTGCCAATTTGGGACCAAGGTAGACACATGTTCATGCATTCTCATTATATCGCTCACACACACATACTGTACAAAACACACACACACAGGAGCACACACACACACACACATTGCCAAGAGTTACACTGCTGAGGGAGAAGTGCTTGCTTCAGATGAACGTGACCATGTGAATCAAGATTATTATAATAAATGAAAATGAAAACTAATCATGAAAACTATTTTATAAACTGATATAAAATAATTAACAAAACAGTTTTAGAAAACTAAAACTATACAGAAACTATTTTATTTGACTGCAAAACTAACTAAAATAAAAACCATCATGAATTATGGTCCCTCTAGGAAAAAATCTAAATGGGTTTTCAAGCTTTTCTTTCTTCTAATGCGGTTTTCAAGTTTTTGAATCTGGCCGGCAAACGATGCCAGGTGTTGCCGATATTTCAAATAGGTTGAGCTTGTGAATCACTATCACTAACAGAATAGAAATCTGATACTGTAGGTATAATAGAACAGCATTGTTGACTGTAGATATATATGTGTGTGTGTGTGTGTGTGTGTGTGTGTGTGTGTGTGTGTGTGTGTGTGTGTGTGTGTGTGTGTGTGTGTGTGTGTGTGTGTGTGTTTCAGTGGAGGCTGGTGGGAGGAGCTATAGGAAGTCCTGCTCATTGTAATTGAATAAATGGATCAGAGTCAAACATGGTTTCTATATGTTTGATACCATTCCATTTATTCCACTCTGGCCATTACAATAGCTCCTCTGCTGTGTGTATGTGTGTATTTGTGTTTGTGTGTTTGTGTGTTTGTGGGTGGTTCTGGTGTGTGTGCTTGTGTGTAAGGGTTGGATGTGTAGAGAGTGCAAATAGTATCTTAGGTGCAAGTAGTCACTAAGGTGCAGGGAGACAGATAGGGTTAGCTGTTCAGCAGTGATGTCCTGGTTGTAGAAGCTGTCTCGGAGCATGTTGTAGGGCCATATAAAATCAGTTATGCTTTTTTGCCTGATTCCGTTTATTTCTTTCCCAAATTCGGTTTTCTGTGTTTTGTTGTTCATGGTTTTCGGTCTGAAAATCACACTTTTTAAATAGAAAAACAGACCATTTGGATGTTCTAAGTGCTCAACAATGCTTAAACCACATCAGGAGACCACTTTTGAGGTCTAAGTGTAGTGGCCCTTAATTCAACTTCACACTAGCCAGAGACTGTTGTTTGGTTAGCGATGATTCTGTAGCGCTCATGTGATTGCAGTGTTTGCAAAACAAATGGCCACTGTACTGATGAAAATAATCATGATATCATTCTGCCAGGTAGGCATAGCTACTTTGTAGTTAGCATTTCATTGATAAGGTTTTTGGGGACCTTTCCCTCTACTAGAAGTCTGTTGTCATTACATTAGCAACGTCACTAACGAGTACACAAAAAGGCAGACAAGCACTCACACACAGACAGGGGCATTCCTATGCCTTTGCCTCTTCAGAAATTGAAGGAAAATATGGATCACTGATGCAGTTTGTTCATGTCTTATAATAATCTTGGCCAAATGAATGCACTTTCTAATAAGTTTTAATTTTGTTAACATTGCTGAAATTCCATTCTAATGTCTGGATTTCAAGATTCTGTCCACGTTCTCCACAACGTACATTTGATTGTGTTCTACCGTTGGTCTGAGACCCATTCCTCAGATACCGCTTGCCAGATGGTAACAGAGTGAACAGTCCGTGGCTCAGGTGACTGGAGTCCTTGCTGGTCTTCCGGGCCTTCCTCAAACACCGCCTGGTGTAGATGTACTGGAGAGCAGGGAGCTATGTCCCAGTGATGTGTTGGACCATCTGCACCACCCTCTGTACAAGCCTTGCAGTTGAGGGCGGTGCAGTTGCCATACCAGGCGGTGATGCAGCCAGTCAAGATGCTCTCGATAGTGCAGCTGTAGACATTTTTGAGGATCTGAGGGCCCATGCTGAATTTCTTCAGTCGCCTGTGGTTGAAGAGGCGCTGTTGTGTAATTGCTTCATGTGTGATTGGTCAAAAATATTTTTTGCACCAGTCTAGGCGCTAATCCTTTAAAATCCAAATCACATTGAGATTGACTTCATCATTTAAACCTTACCTAACCTATAACCTGACCCATGACCCAATCTGCATACCCTGCCCGTCATCAGTTGAGACACAGCATACTCTTGAATACAGGGTGGGTGTCATTTCAATCATAGAAATATAATTCATAGAATGAACCTATCCCATCAGACCACTGCAATAGCTGGTACACCATTGTCTTATTTGGGCAAAGAAACACGAGCAATGGACATTAAACCGGTGGAAACGTGTCCTTTGGTCTGATGAGTCCAAATTTGAGATTTTTGGTCCCAACTTCATGCCTTTGTGAGACGCAGAGTAGGTGAATGGATGACCTCCGCATGTGTGCTTCCCACCATGAAGCATGGTGGAGGACATGTGATGGTGTGGGGGGGGGGCTTTGCTGGTGACACTGTCAGTGATTTATTTAGAATTCAAGGCACACTTAACCAGCATGGCTAACACAACATTCTGCAGCGATACGCCATCCCATTGTGTTTGCGCTTAGTGGGTCTGTCATTTGTTTTTCAACAGGACAAAAGGACACCTCCAGGCTGTGTAAGAGCTATTTGACCCACCTCTTTAAGGAATACCTAGGATAGGATAAGTAATCCCTCTCACCCCCCCCCCTTTAAGATTTAGATGCACTATTGTAAAGTGACTGTCCCACTGGATGTCATAAGGTGAATGCACCAATTTGTAAGTCGCTCTGGATAAGAGCGTCTGCTAAATGACTTAAATGTAATGTAAAATGACCAAGAAGGAGAGTGATGGAGTGCTGCATCAGATGACCTGGCCTCCACACTCACCTGACCTCAACCCAATTGAGATGGTTTAGGATGAGTTGGACCGCAGAGTGAAGGAAAAGCAGCCAACAAGTGCTCAGCATATGTGGGAACTCCTTCAAGACTGTTGGAAAAGCATTGCTCATTTGGCTGGTTGGGAGATTGCCAAGAGTGCGCAAAGCTGTCATCAAGACAAAGGATGGCTACTTTGAAGAGTCTAAAATCTATTTTGGTTTGTTTAAAACTTTTTTGGTTATTAGATGATTCCATATGTGTTATTTCATAGTTGTGATGTGTTCACTATTATTGTACAGGGTAGAAAATAGTAAAAATAAAGAAAAACCTGTGAATGAGTAGGGGTGTCCAAATTTTTGACTGGTACTGTGTATATACACTGCTCAAAAAAATAAAGGGAACACTTAAACAACACAATGTAACTCCAAGTCAATTACACTTCTGTGAAATCAAACTGTCCACTTAGGAAGTAACACTGACAATACATTTCACATGTTGTTGTGCAAATGGAATAGACAACAATTAGCAAGACACCCCCAATAAAGGAGTGGTTCTGCAGGTGGTGACCACAGACCACTTCTCAGTTCCTATGCTTCCTGGCTGATGTTTTGGTCACTTTTGAATGCTGGCGGTGCTTTCACTCTAGTGGTAGACGGAGTCTACAACCCACACAAGTGGCTCAGGTAGTGCAGCTCATCCAGGATGGCACATTAATGCGAGCTGTGGCAAGAAGGTTTGCTGTGTCTGTCAACGTAGTGTCCAGAGCATGGTGGTGCTAACAGGAGACAGACCAGTACATCAGGAGACATGGAGGAGGCCGTAGGTGGGCAACAACCCAGCAGCAGGACCGCTACTTCCACCTTTGTACAAGGAGGATCAGGAGGAGCACTGCCAGAGCCCTGCAAAATTACCCCCAGCTGGCCACAAATGTGCATATGTCTGCTCAAACGGTCAGAAACAGACTCCATGAGGGTGGTATGAGGGCCCGACGTCCACAGGTGGGGGTTGTGCTTACTACAGCCCAACACCATGCAGGACGTTTGGCATTTGCCAGAGAACACCAAGATTGACAAATTCGCCACTGGCGCCCTGTGCTCTTCACAGATTTTTTACATGTTTTATTGTTTTATTTCACCTTTATTTAACCAGGTAGGCTAGTTGGTCCTTCTGTAGCTCAGTTGGTAGAGCATGGCGCTTGTAACACCAGGGTAGTGGGTTCGATCCCCGGGACCACCCATACGTAGAATGTATGCACACATGACTGTAAGTCGCTTTGGATAAAAGCGTCTGCTAAATGGCATATATTATTATTATTATTATTATTAACAAGTTCTCATTTGCAACTGTGACCTGGCCAAGATAAAGCACAGCAGTGTGAACACAGTAGTTACACATGGAGTAAACAATTAACAAGTCAATAACACAGTAGAGAAAAAAAGAGTCTATATACATTGTGTGCAAAAGGCATGAGGAGGTAGGCGAATAATTACAACTTTGCAGATTAACACTGGAGTGATAAATGATCAGATGGTCGTGTACAGGTAGAGATATTGGTGTGCAAAAGAGCAGAATAGTAAATAAATAAAAACAGTATGGGGATGAGGTAGGTAAAAATGGGTGGGCTATTTACCATAGACTATGTACAGCTGCAGCGATCGGTTAGCTGCTCAGATAGCAGATGTTTGAAGTTGGTGAGGGAGATAAAAGTCCCCAACTTCAGCGATTTTTGCGATTTGTTCCAGTCACAGGCAGCAGAGAACTGGAACGACCTACTGGAGCGCGTGCTACGTGTGGGTGTTGCCATCGTGAACAGTGAACTGAGATAAGGTGGAGCTTTACCAAGCATGGACTTGTAGATGACCTAGAGCCAGTGGGTCTGGCGACGAATATGTAGCGAGGGCCAGCCGACTAGAGCATACAGGTCGCAGTGGTGGGTGGTATAAGGTGCTTTAGTGACAAAACGGATGGCACTGTGATAAACTGCATCCAGTTTGCTGAGTAGAGTGTTGGAAGCTATTTTGTAGATGACATCGCCGAAGTCGAGGATCGGTAGGATAGTCAGTTTTACTAGGGTAAGTTTGGTGGCGTGAGTGAAGGAGGCTTTGTTGCGGAATAGAAAGCCGACTCTAGATTTGATTTTCGATTGGAGATGTTTGATATGAGTCTGGAAGGAGGGTTTACAGTCTAGCCAGACACCTAGGTACTTATAGATGTCCACATATTCAAGGTCGGAACCATCCAGGGTGGTGATGCTAGTCAGGCGTGCGGGTGCAGGCATCGAGCGGTTGAAAAGCATGCATTTGGTTTTACTAGCGTTTAAGAGCAGTTGGAGGCCACGGAAGGAGTGTTGTATGGCATTGAAGCTCATTTGGAGGTTAGATAGCACAGTGTCCAAGGACGGGCCGGAAGCATATAGAATGGTGTCGTCTGCGTAGAGGTGGATCAGGGAATCACCCGCAGCAAGAGCAACATCATTGATATATACAAAGAAAAGAGTCGGCCCGAGAATTGAACCCTGTGGCACCCCCATAGAGACTGCCAGAGGACCGGACAGCATGCCCTCCGATTCGACACACTGAAATCTGTCTGCAAAGTAGTTGGTGAACCAGGCACGGCAGTCATCAGAAAAACCGAGGCTATTGAGTCTGCCGATAAGAATATGGTGATTGACAGAGTCGAAAGCCTTGGCAAGGTCGATGAAGACGGCTGCACAGTACTATCTTTTATCGATGGCGGTTATGATATCGTTTAGTACCTTGAGCGTGGCTGAGGTGCACCCGTGACCGGCTCGGAAACCAGATTGCACAGCGGAGAAGGTACGGTGGGATTCGAGATGGTCAGTGACCTGTTTGTTGACTTGACTTTCGAAGACCTTAGATAGGCAGGGCAGGATGGATATAGGTCTGTAACAGTTTGGGTCCAGGGTGTCTCCCCCTTTGAAGTGGGGGATGACTGCGGCAGCTTTCCAATCCTTGGGGATCTCAGACGATATGAAAGTGTGGTTGAACAGGCTGGTAATAGGGGTTGCGACAATGGCGGCGGATAGTTTCAGAAATAGAGGGTCCAGATTGTCAAGCCCAGCTGATTTGTACGGGTCCAGGTTTTGCAGCTCTTTCAGAACATCTGCTATCTGGATTTGGGTAAAGGAGAACCTGGAGAGGCTTGGGCGAGTAGCTGTGGGGGGGGCGGAGCTGTTGGCCGAGGTTGGAGTAGCCAGGCGGAAGGGATGGCCAGCCGTTGAGAAATGCTTGTTGAAGTTTTCGATAATCATGGATTTATTGGTGGTGACCGTGATACCTAGCCTCAGTGCAGTGGGAAGCTGGGAGGAGGTGCTCTTGTTCTCCATCGACTTCACAGTGTCCCAGAACTTTTTGGAGTTGGAGCTACAGGAAGCAAATTTCTGCCTGAAGAAGCTGGCCTTAGCTTTCCTGACTGACTGCGTATATTGGTTCCTAACTTCCTTTCTGAACAGTTGCATATCGCGGGGACTATTCGATGCTATTGCAGTCCGCCACAGGATGTTTTTGTGCTGGTCGAGGGCAGGTTCACACTGAGCACATGTGACAGACGTGACAGAGTCTGGAGACGCCGTGGAGAACGTTCTGCTGCCTGCAACATCCTCCAGCATGACCGGTTTGGCGGTGGGTCAGTCATGGTGTGGCATTTCTTTGGGGGGCCGCACAGCCCTCCATGTGCTCGCCAGAGGTAGCCTGACTGCCATTAGGTACCGAGATGAGATCCTCAGACCCCTTGTGAGACCATATGCTGGTGCGGTTGGCCCTGGGTTCCTCCTTATGCAAGACAATGCTAGACCCCATGTGGCTGGAGTGTGTCAGCAGTTCTTGTAAGAGGAAGAGATTGATGCTATGGACTGGCCCACCCCTTCCCCAGACCTGAATCCAATTGAGCACATCTGGGACATCATGTCTCGCTCCATCCACCAACGCCACGTTGCACCACAGACTGTCCAGGAGTTGGCGGATGCTTTAGTCCAGGTCTGGGAGAAGATCCCTAAGGAGACCATCCGTCACCTCATCAGGAGCATGCCCAGGCATTGTAGGGAGGTCATACAGGCACGTGGAGGCCACACACACTACTGAGCCTCATTTTGACTTGTTTTAAGGACATTACATCAAAGTTGGATCACCCTGTAGTGTGGTTTTCCACTTTAATTTTGAGTGTGACTCCAAATCCAGACCTCCATGGGTTGATACATTTGATTTCCTTTGATCATTTATATGTGATTTTGTTGTCAGCACATTCAACTATGTAAAGAAAAAAGTATTTAATAAGAATATTTAATTCATTCAGATCTAGGATGTGTTATTTTAGTGTTCTCTTCATTTTTTTGAGCAGTGTATATATATATATATTATATATTATTAATCATTTAATAGATTGACAACCCTGTTTTGTAAACTTTGTAAACGTTCAAATTATATAAAACTCAACAGTTTTTTCAGTGATGAAGACATGGATATCTGATGGTAGGGTGGAGTATGCAAAATGGGTCAACTTTGAACACCTCCATCTCCTGAATGTTTTGACATTCAGGTCCAAATAGTAACTGTATCATCACTTCTACCATTAGCAAACATGTATGGAATATTTCATTCAAATTAAAATGGGTGGAGGAGAAAGTGATTCAATTCATATGGAATTACTATATTGACTGTGTTGGGGGTATAAAGTTAAAAGTGTGCTCAAAGACTCTGCTCCCAAGTAGATACTCAGCACCCTCAAAGCAAAGCACAGTTCAACTTCATGTTTCCCTCAACAAGTTGACAATGGAATAGTTACAGTAGCAGCAATATTGGTGTGACATCTAAATGATGCTGCAGGTGAGATAGAGGCTTGGCATGTAGCGGTGCCCTCAGTAATTGCCTTATGGGGGGCATTTTCAGGGACTAAAGCTGGCATAAGAAGACGGATACAGACATCCTGTTAATGAGAGAATGCTGTGAACCCCCTAATGCTAATATCACACAATCCCCATGTCCTTTTCTTTGATCTATCTGTGATACCAGTGAGCACGAAATAGGCCCTCCCTCCATATGTTTCCTACCCTTTGCATCAGTGTTCATGGGCTCATTCTATATTCAATTGTTATTGCATTCTCATATGCTCATGTTTGTATTTGTTTGTGTGATTAACAGGCACCACACGGCTGCCCAGAGAAAGGGAGGTACCGGGTGTGGACTACAACTTCATCAGCGTGGGAGACTTCCGTATCCTGGAGGGGAGCGGCCTTCTTCTGGAGTGCGGAACCTACGATGGTGAGGATTCACTAAAGAAGCGTTCAATAATTGATTAATAAACTTAATAGTCCGTTGTTGAATTAATTACAGCTGCCAAGAGTGAATTGCATTGGCCAAGACTAAATAGATTTATCAGGCAAACATTATTAAGAGGCTTGTTTGAACTGAAACCTTCGATCACAAGGAGGCGAGGATACTCAAGAGCCCTTGAGCTGCTCTTTCCATTAAGAACTCCTTTACTCTATAGAGCGGCAATGTGCTGATAGGCTGCCCCACCTGATCTCCAACCTCAGTAGATCCTCTGTAGATGTTTTAACCTGCTGAACTGTGTCTGGCCAGCTGACTCCACTAGTGCAGAGGCAGAGGAGAAGCTATCTATGGTTTATTCATGTATTTATGGCCCTCTCTACCTATGAGGTCGCATGCTTCCAAAAACTACTAGCAGCTACCAGATGTCTTTATATGGCCTCCCATCCTTGCGGTATCCTCTCTGACAAAAGAGGTGCCCTCTTTATAAAGGAAAACCTGTTTAGTTTGTGCCTTGGTGATGACACGCTGAACTTGGCTGTTGTGTGAACTCCTGTATGTAAACATAGCAAATGTTGTTATAGCAGCAGATGACAGTTCATACATAGTAAAATACATATATATTTTATTTTCAGTGTTGACACAAGAATGTCTGTTTATGGGTTTTCCTGCTATTGTATATAGTCACTCACAGTTGAATGAGTTGAATCAGTTTTACAGTTTTACTTCTTAAGCATGTCCCAATTTAGGTCACCTAACAGTATGAGCTCTGACAATAGATGGGGGGGGGGCAATCCACTGTGGAGGTTTGCAGCTCCTTCTGGGTTATCTTTGGTATCTTTGCTGCCTCTCAGATTAATGCCCTCCTTGCCTGGTCTGTGAGTTTTGGTGGGCGACCCTCTCTTGGCAGGTTTGTTGTGGTGCCATATTCTTTCCATGTTTTAATAATGGATTTAATGGTGCTCTGTGGGATGTTCAAAGTTTCTGATATATTTTTTTAACCCAACCCTGATCTGTACTTCTCCACAACTTTGTCCCCGACCTGTTTGGCGAGCTCCTTGATCTTCATGGTGCTGCTTGCTTGGTGGTGCCCCTTGCCTAGTGGTGTTGCAGACTCTGGAGCCTTTCAGAAGTGGTGTATATATACTGAGATCATGTGACAGATCATGTGACACTTAGATTGCACACAGGTGGACTTTCTTTAAATAATTATGTGACTTCTGAAGGTGATTGGTTGCACCAGATCTTATTTAGGGGCTTCATAGCAAAGGGCGTGAATACATATGCGCACACCACTTTTACGTTTTATATTTTTAGAATTTTTTTAAACAATACATTTTTTGAATTTCACTTGTGTCCGTTACATGAAATCCATAAAAATCCATTTAAATTACAGATTGTAATGCCACAAAATAGAAAACGCCAAGGGGGATGAATACTTTTGCAAGGCACTGTATATCCCCCATAGTTAAGGAGGGGCTTTGTCACACAGACTCACCCAGTGCAATGCCAGACCTGCCCCGCCCAGTGAGCTGAGGCCTCTTCCTTCTCCCAGGCGGTGCTGCTGGGATGCAGTTCGTGCCAGGGTGGCCCACAGGGTCCCAGGTTTCATGCCAAGCAGACACAGCCATCTGTGCCAGGCTCTGAGAGGGAGTCCGTCTGGGCTCAGCCCTCACTCTGGCGCTGCTCTTCTGTGTGGTTCAGGTCGGGTCAGGCAGCACAGCACAGGGACAGCTGCCCAGAAATTAACAAAGCACATGGTTTGGGGCTGCTGACATAACTGTTACCAGGAAATGGGAGAGTCTGTCTAATTCAAATTCTTGTCAAATGTTCTTGGGCCAGGGAATCCCACTGTGTTCATGATTCTGATTCCTATGAGAACTGTGAGTACATACAGTATGAGTGTACACATGAAATTATACAGTAAGGTGACTCATCAACCTCTTGGCATTTCCCATGTTTAAGTGATGTCAAACAAGCCACCCCTATGCTTGTCAGTTTATGAGGCCTCCCCGTAGTTTAAAATAACAAATTCTAACAGAAATCTCCCCTGACTGGGCGCTTTCACACTCCAAATACACATAAAATATTGTCGGCTTCTCAAATCAGTGTGCACATAAAAAAGATCTAAAAAAGATCTTAACGAATGTTGAATATTTACATTTGTGCATTCATTTGTATACACAGTGTTCAACAGCTAGTCAGAGATTGATCATCCCATGAGCTAAATGAGCAGACTAAGCTCCATTATCTTCACAAAATATTTATAGGCAGTGTCACAAGGTTTTTCTTCATCAGGAGAAAAAATTCTCATAGATAGTTCATTGCTATATTCAATGATCAGTGCAATTGGTTGCTGAAAAAATCCCTAGTGGGGAGTGGGGAGACAGGTTTCTGACAAACATTTGTGGCAAATCTTTGGCCCAATTTGATGCAAATTTACAACAAGATCATATTTTCACATGCAAATTAGTTTTGTGGCAAACTGTTGCTGCAAATTTGCGGAGACTTGCAAACTTCTGGTAAGCAATTCTGAGAAACTTGTGGTGAACATTCTACTGATTGCTAAAAAAAATGCTGCAAACTCATTATGAATATGGATATTAAATCAGGTTTTTGGCAACATTGTGTGTAAACAACATTGAAATGTTGTATCTACATGAACCAAATCACATATAACATTAAAAGAACTTGCTTCTCACAGACTAAACTAAACATACAAAACATTTCTAAATACACTAAACAACATGTATTTAATGCCTTAACAGATCAAAACAAATCCAATACAACTTGAAATCATCAGGATTCTAATGAAGAAAAGAGCAAAGATGGGATATTTCCCAAATATATTGTCTATTTAATAATTTTATATAGCTACAACATTTAGATGAAATGTGAACACTACACCCAAAAAATGCTGGGTTAAAAATGTGGTTATTTGGTAACCCAACACTGGGTAAATATTGGACAGAACACACACTGGGTTATTTTGACCCAGCCAGTTGGGTTGTTGGGATTACCCAAATTTGGGATTACCCAGACTTTGGTCTAGTTTTACCCTTACCACTCAAATGTGCCCATTCACTTTCATGCTGGTTTGACCCAGCAGCTGGGTAATTTTTTATGTAATTAGGTTATTTTCAGGAGGCGTGGCTTATTTTCAGGGGCGTAGTGTACATATAGTTATTTTCTGGCCACCCGTGAGAGTAAATGTTATTCCTGTTCATCATATTAAAGGACAACTCCGCCACTTTTCAACCTCATTCATTATCTCCAGCACCATACCAATGTCGACATATGTGAAAACAGCGTATTTCTATGATCTGTGGTTAAAAAGATAAGAATAAAGTGTTTCTCTGTGACATCACAGGGTAGGATTAAAAGTAAGAAAAACGGTGATTTTCAAAACCTGCAATGAGTTTCAAGACAGAAGAAGGGTATTTTCTTGATCTCCATGTCACTGTGAATCTCAAAGTGTTTGAAAATCACACATTTTTTTTCATTTTTGAGGCATAAATATTTTACTTTATATACTTTTCTACAAAACGTGGAAAAGCGCCTTTTTCACATACAGTACCAGTCAAAAGTTTGGACACACCTACTCATTCAAGGGTTTTTCTTTATTTTGACTATTTTCTACATTTTAGAATAATAGTGAAAGCATCAACTATGAAATAACACATATGGAATCATGGAGTAAAAGTGTTAAACAAATTAAAATATATTTTAGATTTGAGATACTTCAAAGTAGCTACTAATATATTTTAATTTGTTTAACACTTTTACTCCATGATTCCATATGTGTTATTTCATAGTTTATGCCTTTATGACAGCTTTGCACACTCTTGGCATTCTCTCAACCAGCTAAATGAGGAATGCTTTTCCAACAGTCTTGAAGGAGTTCCCACATATGCTGAGCACTTGTTGGCTGCTTTTCCTTCCCTCTGCGGTCCAAACTCATCCCAAACCATCTCAATTGGGTTGAGGTCGGGTGATTGTGGAGGCCAGGTCATCTGATTCAACACTCAATCTCTCTCCTTCTTGGTCAAATAGCACTCACACAGCCTGGAGGTGTGTTGGGTCATTGTCCTCTTGAAAAGCAAATGATAGTCCCACTAAGCGCAAACCAGATAGGATGGCATATCGCTGCAGAATGCTGTGGTAGCCATGCTGGTTAAGTGTGCCATGAATTCTAAATAAATCACAGTGGGAAACACACATGTGGAGATCATCCGTTCATCTACTCTGCGTCTCACAAAGGCACAGCGTTTGGAACCAAAAATCTCCAATTTGGACTCTAGACCAAAGGACAAATTTACACAGATCTAATGTCCATTGCTAATGTTTCTTTGCCCAAACAAGTCTCTTCTTCTTATTGGTGTCCTTTAGTAGTGGTTTCTTCACAGCAATTCACCATGAAGGCCTGATTTTACACAGTCTCCTCTGAACAGTTGATGTTGAGATGTGTCTGTTACTTGAACTCTGTGAAGCATTTATTTGGGCTGCAATGTCGAAGGCTGGTAACTCTAATGGACCTATCCTCTGCAGCAGAGGTAACTCTGGGTCTTCCTTTCCTGTGGCGGTCCACATGAGAGCCAGTTTCATCATAGCGCTTGATGGTTTTTGTGACTGCACTTGAACAAACTTTCAAAGTTCTTGAAATGTTCTATATTTACTGACCTTCATTTCTTAAAATAATGATGGACTGTCATTTCTCTTTGCTTATTCTTGCCATAACATAGACTTGGTATTTTACCAAATAGGGCTATTTTCTGTATATCAACCCTACCTTGTCACAACACAGCTGATTGGCTCAAACACAATAAGAAGGAAAGAAATTCCACAAATGAACTTTTAGCAAGGCACACCTGTTAATTTAAATGGATTCCAGGTGACTATCTCATGAAGCTGGTTGAGAAAATGCCAAGAGTGTGCTAAGCTGTCATCAAGGCAAAGGATGGCTACTTTGAAGAATTTCAAATATAACATATATTTTGATTTGTTTAACACTAGTTGGTTACTACATTATTCCATATGTGTTATTTCATAGTTTTGATGTCTTCACTATTATTCTACAATGTAGAAAATAGCAAAATTAAAGACAAACCTTTGAATGAGTAGGTGTGTCTAAAGTTTTGACTGGTACTGGTACTGTGTTTCTTCATATGTAGAAATATGTATTGTGCTAGAGATAATACAAATTAGGTTGAAAAGTGGTGGAATTGCCCTTTAAGTTTGTATGCTGCAAATGAAAATGTTCTTTGAATATTTTTGCACATGATATATTTTAATATAATAATAATACTAATAATAATAGTATTATTTACATAATGTATCAAAGTGGTAACTATCCAAACAGTGGTATTCTTAAAGGCTCTTAAGGATCTCATACACTTGTGTAAGCCTCATGAAAGCTAAAAGAATGGCGGTGTTCAACTATCTTAATGAATGTTGAATAATTATATTTTCTCTGCATAAATTTAGATACCCAGAGTGTTCAGCAGCTAGTCAGAGATTGATCCATCCGTGACCTAAATTAGCAAATGATGCTCTGTTATCTTCACAGAATATTTTTAGGCAGTTAAAAAAATGTAAAATGTAGAAAAGCTCAATTTTCACAAATGTAGATGTAAAATGTAGATGTACATTTTCACTGGTATTGTGCTGGAGATAATGAAAATGTGTTTGAAAGTGGTGGAATTGCCAACATACACTTGTGTAAGCCTCATGAAAGCTACAGTACCGTGATTTCAAGATTGTGGTCCCCTTACTTAACCAGTTATTTTTCAGATAGCCTAAATGCACAATAAATGGCAATAAATGGCAATATCTTACCATCTTACCATGCCAGCTACAGGTATGGTTAAGAATAGGGAACGTGTCAGACACTCATATATCTCTCTCTCATTCTCTGTCTCTCTCTCTAGGTAACTACTATGGGACCCCAAAGCCCCCAGCGGAGCCCACCCTGGTACAGCCTGACCTGGTGGATCAGGTGCTGTTTGATGAGGACTATGACAACGAGGTCCAGCGAAAACGCACCACGTCAGTCAGCAAGATGGACAGGAAGGACAGCGTGGTCCCTGAGGAAGAAGACGATGATGAGAGGCCACCTCTGGCCAACGGCCTCCCAGGTCAGTACATCTCATACTCAAAACCCCTCTCCTGCCCTTTTTCTCTTTCCTCAGGATAGTTCTCTGTTGTACCTCACATATTTCTCCCAGTATCTGTCTCTCATGTTCTACTTTTAGCTCTACATTATGATGACTATGGACCAGGGGTGGAACACAAATGATTTTCCAATTGTTCTGCTACGAACAGAACCCCTATTTTCTTTGTTCCATTCCTGTGTTTCCGACCAGCATAGAGTTCTGAACCTACAAAAAAATAATAGTTTTTACATTTACAGTAGATAAACTTGCTACGGAATGGGTAAGCTAGTTGTTTACATGTTTGATTGGTCATACAAGTGCAGGCGCGAGATGGGAAGAGAGTGAGAAAGAGGGATGGACATGTAGGGGGCTTGGCATGAAGCGCTGAACATTATTACCTGACATGAATTGGAATGTGTTTAGGCTATTATTACCATCAGAACTACACTGAATTGCAGAAATATATACTAGATATTCTGAATATTTTTGGGAAAAAAAATAACAGTATTAAACGATTCTCAAGATTTTAAAATAACGATTCTGTTCCGGAACACTACAGATCTGTTTCCGTTCTGAGAATTCTTTTGTTATTTTCCAGTTTTTCGTTCTTTTGCCTGAACCTGTTCTAGCCCCTGCTATGGACAATATCATTTTTTTTCTCTATAATATATTTCTGCTCTATACATTTCTGCTCTATATATATTGACCTATGGAGCTCTGATCATCTTCCCCATTACTCCCAGTCTGTGCTATCTGTCATGCTCTGTCTGTATAGCCAGCCACTTCCCGCAGTCTCCATCTCAAGGTTATGCCTCAAGCACATTCAGTATCAGTAACACTTTCTACTGGAGTGCAGGTTACCTTGAAGGCAGCAGACTTCTTACCCATTGACCAGAGACTCTGTGTGTGTTATCAATCAGGACCTCTCTCTCAAAGGAGCAGTCAAAATCAAATCAAATTTTATTTGTCACATGTGCTGAATACAACAGGTACAGTGAAATGCTTACTTACAAGCCCTAACCAATAATGCAGTTTAAAAAATAAAAACAATAACAACGTTTTTTAAATAAGAAATTAAAGTATGTGCTCAAGGATAGCCTGACTCTAAGAGAAATGGGATACAGTATGCCTGCTGCTGTTTTATTATCAGGCATGCAAGATGGACAGGAACAAGTCTTTCTAAGTCAAATAAATCACCTGTCTGCTGTACTGCAGCAATGTGGGGGTGTTAGGCACTTTTCATTCTAAACCAACCATAGATGGAAACAGTTATGAACGGATCAGAAGGTTCATGGAAAAATTAAGCGTAATGCCCAAACTTCCCTGGTCTCTCTGTGAAAGACAAACCCTGACCCCTGGCTGACTTCCTGTATGTGTCTAGTGCAGGGCTCTCAAACCCTGTTCCTGAAGAGCTACCGTCCTATAGGGTTTCACTCCAACCCTAATCTAGTGCACCTGATTCTAATAATTTACTGGTTGAGAAGCTGAATCAGGTGAGTTACAACTAGGGTTGGATTGAAAACCTACAGGAGGGTAGCTCTCCAGGAACAGGGTTGGAGAGACCTGGTCTAGTGCAGTCAGTATGGTGTGAGCTGTCAGGCTCTCAGCCCTATGAACTCTCCACAAGGAGCAGCCCCAAGGCTGCCCATTGTGCATGTTTACATGAGGCAAGTCAAAGCATCCTGTGTGTGTGTGTGTGTGTGTGTGTGTGTGTGTGTGTGTGTGTGTGTGTGTGTGTGTGTGTGTGTGTGTGTGTGTGTGTGTGTGTGTGTGTGTGTGTGTGTGTGTGTGTGTGTGTGTGTGTGTGTGTGTGTGTGTGTGTGTGTGTCAGATTAGCATGGGGAGGCAGACTCATTTGGAGAAGTTTGCCAGTTCCTCCCCATTCTTCAAGTAGATAGGGGATATGTTGTAAATATCAGCAAGTCATGGATGCGGTAGTGTAGTATTTACTGAAATACAGAATCACATACACAAATTTGACACGCTTATCGGCTGCATCAGTTCTGGGGAATAAACTAGAATAAGCTTGTGCAGAGGTTAGCATTACACAAACAGTCCCTCCATTAGCAGCTTTTTATGGCCCGAAGTTTGCAAGGACCAGTTGGGTGCAAAGTTGATTGGTGTGCTTTTATTGCAGTTCTCATTAAATTAATAAATACATTTTTTAACATAGAAATAACCATAAATAGCAGTGAGACAGTATTATTGTGCCAAAATTGCTTCAAATTGCCTATTTGTTTACTATGAATCCACCTCAGCTACTTGTATAATTTAAATCCAGGGGGAGGGTACCACATATGCATAAATACGCTCACACGTACATGCACATGCAAATGAAAAAAAGAGTATTGGTGAACAGAACACACCATCTCTTGCATGCAAATCCTGTAGCAACATCAAACCCTCCCCCCTTCCACTGCATGCTGGGAGGCTGGAGGTGTCCATGCAGACTAACCTTCTCTCTCTCTCTCTCTCTCTCTCTCTCTCTCTCTCTCTCTCTCTCGGGCTACAGAGCACAAAGAAGGGGCATCGTGGAGGAAGGCGGTGCCCAGCTACACCCAGTCCAGCAGTGCCATGGACTTCCGTATGTGGAGCTCTCTGCCCGGCGATGACAGCCTGGAACCCCTGCCTCTCAACTGGGAGATGGCCTACACCGAGACGGGCATGGTCTACTTCATAGAGTGAGTACTGCACCAGCTCCTGTATATCTACTCAGGAACAGGACAAAGAGACAGCATTTTAGTCCTGGTTGGTTACACAGTGCTACGACACTGTACTCGCATAGATAACTCCTGAGTTCAAAGCTCATTAATATGAGCTTAATATGTTTCAAATGCAGAACATGCATTTCTGCTCTAGACTGAATGTGGAATGTTATGTACATTACAGGTTATGCATGGATGACTATATCTGATCAGCATCATGCAAAGTATCATTACATTGTTGATTAGATTAGTGAAGCATATAGCACAGGTGTTACATAAGCCATGCCGAACAGACAGAGGATTTAGGTTAGTTAGGCAAACAAGCCAATGCCTGGACTGGTGTGGGACTCTTTAAAATCTACTTATATTGACTTACAGCCCTAGCCTACATGATTCTTCCAAAGGTGGTTAAGGACAAAGCTAAGGAATTTGATGGTTTCTCTTCAAGACAACTTCCTGACAAATCAATACTGTGATTTAGGAACAATTTAGTAAATAAAGCTCTCTCAGAAGCCCTTGAGTTCTTTGTAAACAGATTTGGCTTCCAGGTAGATCTCTGTTACCCGACCCGAGCCCGACTTGTTAGGGCCGGGTAAGGCAGTTTTTTTTCATCAATAACTCGCTACAGGTAGGGCTCGGGTATCACTAAATTGAACACTAACATTTTGAAGCTGAGCCGTTTGGTCATGCTCTGCTGAGCAGTACAGTCATATCTGACTAAGATCTAAGAACATGGTGTCAGAAGTGCTTCAACCTCGTCAAATATAAGACAGGAGAGATTATTTCACAGAAAATAATAATGTTCCTTGAGTTTTGGAGAGTTAACAGCTCTCTCATGTCTTGTCATTAGGGCCTAGTGGTTAGAGCGTTGGACTAGTAACCGAAAGGTTGCAAGTTCAAATCCCCTAGCTGACAAAGTACAAATCTGTTAACCCACTGTTCCTAGGCCGTCATTGAAAATAAGAATTTGTTCTTAACTGACTTACCTAGTTAAATAAAAGTTTTAAAACATTCAATGAGCAGCCCAAGTAGAGCTGTTGCTATGGATACTCAGAGCGCCAAGTGATAGGCTGAGAAGAACAGCTAATGAATTTACTAAAGATGGAAGTTATTTCTGATTTCGGGTTTCGGACAGGGCCGGGCCGGGCCTTGAATTTGGCAGAAGCAATCGGGCCTTGGTAAGGTAGGGCCTGAACGTCGCCGGCATCTACTTCCAGCCACAAAATCATAATGAATACTCTTTCAGTTTTCCTTCATTTGAATGCATAGCAGGATGTATAAATGTGTCAATCAGTTATTGACTTGTGTAGCTTTCAAAGAAAGTATAACAGAATATAGAGTAGGTGGGTACATGACTGTCTACCTTTACTCTCATGAAAATACCAGTGTCAGTAGCTGGCTCAGGTTTTTGAATGTTTCTCTTATCTGTCCTTAACAGTCACAACAGCAAGACCACCACCTGGCTGGACCCCCGCCTGGCCAAGAAGGCCAAGCCCCCAGAGAAGTGTGAGGATGGAGGTAAGGCTTCTGGGCCTCTACAAGCTTCATGTGCATAGATCTTTTGGTAACATGATACCTTGCCAGTCCAGACTCCCAAGCAACATTCACAATGGGGCAACAGAGGTTTTCTTGTCTTCTCATTTGTGATGAAAGCTAAAGAAGAGTCTCTCCTGTTGTCTTGTTGTCTTCCTTTGCAAGCAAGTTGGCTAAACCAGGCCCCCAAGGTCCAGTCTGGAGCATGAAGTCACAAGCTCTGCTGGTCGGTTACTGATTAGCGACTTAGCGGTGCCAAAAGCCCTGGTCTGACCTATAAAGCCTATGTAAATGACGATCGCTAACAGCCCCAAAGGCTGTTTTGGGCTCTAAATTTGGTTTATTATGATCAAGTTCGATCCCCACAATGAATTATTTTAAAGTTTTCTACAAATCATTATATTTAATGAAATAGTGATCCATTCTGACTACTACATTTGTCGTCACATAGGACCACGTGCTGACACAGACAAATCACAGTCCGGCAGGCTACAATGAGGCTCATGCCATAGACATTAAGGTTGACTCCCTCAGGCAGGAGGAAAACGACAAAATCGACTATGATCCTTTGCTAGTTACGGCCACTTTAACAATATTTTGTTGCCATTCAGCCCCATTCAACAATATGGTGTGCTTCAAATTCAAGTTCTTTCGGCTTCATGTGTCATGAATTTTTGTTTTTATGGAAACACTTGGATGACATCAGCGCTTTTAATGTCTATGGGCTAAACATAATTTTAATGCACACGGCTATCTGTTCTTATGTTTCAAAATATCCTAGAATAACGCTATCACTTCGAAACAAAATAACTTTTGAGGGGATTCTATTAACACCGCAGCTCAATCAGGTCATACACACTCAACGTCAACAAAACAAAGGAGATGATCGTGGACTTCCGGAAACAGCAGAGGGAGCACCCCCCTATCCACATTGCCTGGACAGTAGGCGAGAGGGTAGTAAGTTTTAAGTTCCTCGGCGTACACATCACGGACAAACTGAATTGGTCCATCCACACAGACAGCGTTGTGAAGAAGGCGCAGCAGCGCCTCTTCAACCTCAGGAGGCTGAAGAAATTTGGCTTGTCACCAAAAGCACTCACAAACTTTTACAGATGCACAATCGAGAGCATCCTGTCGGGCTGTATCACCGCCTGGTACGGCAACTGCTCCGCCCACCACCGTAAGGATCTCCAGAGGGTAGTGTGGTCTGCACAACGCATCACCGGGGGCAAACTACCTGCCCTCCAGGACACCTACACCACCTGATGTCACAGGAAGGCCATAAAGATCATCAAGGACAACAACCACCCGAGCCACTGCCTGTTTACCCTGCTTTCATCCAGAAGGCGAGGTCAGTACAGGTGCATCAAAGCAGGGACCGAGAGATTGAAAAACAGCTTCTATCTCAAGGCCATCAGACTGTTAAACAACAACCACTAACATTGAGTGGCTGCTGCCAACATACTGACTCAACTCCAGCCACTTTAATAATGGAAATTGATGTAAAAAATGTATCACTAGCCACTTTAAACAATGCCACTTAATATAATGTTTACATACCCTACAATACTCATCTCATATGTATATACTGTACTCTATACCACCTACTGCATCTTGCCATCTTTATGTAATACATGTATCACTAGCCACTTTAAACAATGCCACTTTTAATATAATTACTCATCTCATATGTTTAAAATACCATCTACATTATCTTTATGTAATACATCTCATATGTATATAATGTTTAAATACTCTATATCTCATATGTATACTGCATCTTGCCATCTTTATGTAACACATGTATCACTAGCCACTTTAAACTATGCCACTTTTACATGTTTACATATCCTACATTACTCATCTCATATGTATATACTGTAGTCAATACCATCTAGTGCATCTTGCCTATGCCGTTCTGTACCATCACTCATTCATATATCTTTATGTACATATTCTTTATCCCTTTGTGTGTATAAGGTAGTAGTTGTGGAATTGTTAGGTTAGATTACTCGTTGGTTATTACTGCATTGTCGGAACTAGAAGCACAAGCATTTCGCTACACTCACATTAACATCTGCTAACCATGTGTATGTGACAAATCAAATTTGATTTGATTTATTAGAACATTGACTATCCAGTAGCAGCTCACTTTGTTGAAGCGAACCATCCCATCTCCCCTCTAAAATACACAGGCATTGAGCATGTTGCTCTACCAAGGAGAGGAGGTAACATTGAGATCCCACTACTACAAAGAGAGGCTTACTGGATATCCTATCTAAAAACATTGACCCCTAATGGTCTGAATATTGACTTTGATCTCAGGCCCTTCTTATGAACACATTTTCCTTTATGAACAAGTCTTATAAGTGTACAAATTATTTTTACAGCTTGTTAGCGTACACCTAATATGTTCCCCCCGTTCAGGATGTTCATTATATATTAAGGTTGAACCAATATTACATGTAACAAATTGTGAAATTGAATAAAACAATAATGTATGTTGACGCTAATATACAGTGGGGCAAAAAAGTATTTAGTCAGCCACCAATTGTGCAAGTTCTCCCACTTAAAAAAATGAGGTAGGCCTGTCATTTTCATCATAAGTACACTTCAACTATGACAGACAAAATGAGAAAAAAAATCCAGAAAATCACATTGTAGGATTCTTAATGAATTTATTTGCAAATTATGGTGGAAAATAAGTATTTGGTCAATAACAAAAGTTTATCTCAATACTTTGTTATATACCCTTTGTTGGCAATGACAGAGGTCAAACGTTTTCTGTAAGTCTTCAAAAGGTTTTCACACACTGTTGCTGGTATTTTGGCCCATTCCTCCATGCAGATCTCCTCTAGAGCAGTGATGTTTTGGGGCTGTTGCTGGGCAACATGGACTTTCAACTCCCTCCAAAGATTTTCTATGGGGTTGAGATCTGGAGACTGGCTAGGCCACTCCAGGACCTTGAAATGCTTCTTACGAAGCCACTCCTTTGTTGCCCGGGCGGTGTGTTTGGGATCATTGTCACGCTGAAAGACCCAGCCACGTTTCATCTTCAATGCCCTTGCTGATGGAAGGAGGTTTTCACTCAAAATCTCACGATACATGGCCCCATTCATTCTGTCCTTTACACGGATCGGTCGTCCTGGTACCTTTGCAGAAAAACAGCCCCAAAGCATGATGTTTCCACCCCATGCTTCACAGTAGGTATGGTGTTCTTTGGATGCAACTCAGCATTCTTTGTCCTCCAAACACGACGAGTTGAGTTTTTACCAAAAAGTTATATTTTGGTTTCATCTGACCATATGACATTCTCCCAATATTCTTCTGGATCATCCAAATGCTCTTTAGCAAACTTCAGACGGGCCTGGACATGTACTGGCTTAAGCAGGGGGACACGTCTGGCACTGCAGGATTTGAGTCCCTGGCGGCGTAGTGTGTTACTGATGGTAGGCTTTGTTACTTTGGTCCCAGCTCTCTGCAGGTCATTCACTAGGTCCCCCCGTGTGGTTCTGGGATTTTTGCTTGTGATCATCTTGACCCCACAGGGTGAGATCTTGCGTGGAGCCCCAGATCGAGGGAGATTATCAGTGGTCTTGTATGTCTTCCATTTCCTAATAATTGCTCCCACAGTTGATTTCTTCAAACCAAGCTGCTTACCTATTGCAGATTCAGTCTTCCCAGCCCTGGTGCAGGTCCACAATTTTGTTTCTGGTGTCCTTTGACAGCTCTTTGGTCTTGGCCATAGTGGAGTTTGGAGTGTGACTGTTTGAGGTTGTGGACAGGTGTCTTTTATACTGATAACAAGTTCAAACAGGTGCCATTAATACAGGTAACGAGTGGAGGACAGAGGAGCCTCTTAAAGAAGGTCTGTGAGAGCCAGAAATCTTGCTTGTTTGTAGGTGACCAAATACTTATTTTCCACCATAATTTGCAAATAAATTCATTAAAAATCCTACAATGTGATTTTCTGGATTTTTTTTCTCATTTTGTCTGTCATAGTTGAAGTGTACCTATGATGAAAGTTACAGTCCTCTCTCATCTTTTTCAGTGGGAGAACTTGCACAATTGGTGGCTGACTAAATACTTTTTTGCCCCACTGTACATATATATATTTTTAAACCTTTATTTAACCAGGCAAGTCAGTTAAGAACAAATTCTTATTTTCAATGACGGCCTAGGAACAGTGGGTTAACTGCCTGTTCACGGGCAGAACGACAGATTTGTACCTTGTCAGGTTACTAGTCCAAAGCTCTAACCACTAGGCTACCCTGCCGCCCCAGGGTACTAGTGATGGGTAGCCTATGATGTACAATATTCCATTATGTTTTATATGATAACAATAGCATAATATATTTAATATGCCATATACTATTTTGTTAACAGTTTCACTAATTCATTTTTATTAACATAATCATTATGACACACCCCTCACCACTGTCATTGGTTACACTAATTGCATTAATGTCATACATAACCTGGTTCAAGTGTTTATGACATTTATGACATTACCCTGAGGAAGGCACAGTCATTGGTAAATACCCATTAAATTGCTGGCAGATTATACATGGAGAGTGCTACTTTCTTTATTTTGATCGTTTATAGTTTATTCGCCATTAGTCAGCACCCCCACACTAACTATGTTCTCCATTCAGCTAAAAATAGAACCTCATCATGTTTTGGTCGCACATCTTTCGCTGTTGTTTTCACCAATAGCCTGGAATAAATTGGGGTTTTTTTCGAAACAAAATACCTTTGGGGGGATTCTAGTAAAGCTACAATGTTGTTTGGTTTATTGTTTGAACAGTTGCTGAAATTATATTTACTTATGAATGCAAAATAGGCTATTTTGATGTAGAGCCTATAGATCAGATCAAGGAACCAAGCAAGCTTCATTACCAAGCGAGCTTCTTAGGAATGATATGGCGCGTTATGCCTTCATATGCCGTCATATTTCATTACGCTGTACGTCATCTTCACAGTCTTTCACTGGTCCTGAATGGACCAGTCCAATGTTTGTAACGCAAGCTGGAGAGCCTGTCTCTCGCTAGAGAACTCATATATTTGGGGAAATTGCAAAATATGACCTTTTCATTCAAGACAGGATACATATATTGTATATATAGGCATATATAAAATGTTTTGTTGAGTAACCTCAACTTCATTCTCTAACTTTATTGCGGGTAAAGCTAGCTTGCAGTTTAGAGCAGCTAGCTAGAGCCCTAAAAGCTAGGCTAGGTTTAAGATACCATCGTAGCTAGCGACCTCCACCTAAAAGCCATTGTGTATGATTTAACATTACTATTAAAATATACTGTATACTACTCACTTATATGAATGGGTAAAAGTAGCTAACTATCACATAAAACCTTCACCGAAAACCACATATTCTCATCTACTTCACTGTTTTGGAAACTTCCTGTTCTTCAACAGACTCTGGCTGGACTGAAGTCGACCTCAAAGTTTGAAAAAAGTCAAAAGTATGTGGTGTCCGTCTCACAAAGGAGCATTTAACGCTTGCGTTTTCACTCCGTTGTGGATGTCACCATTGAAATTCATGACATCTGGCACACCGTAACGGAGTGCTTATGCGTAATGTGAACAATGCTTTACAAAAGCACGTGGCACGGGAGCACATTGAATGTCGGAGCGCACTACAAGGAGCCACCCCTTTTGTGACGAAAAACAACATTGCGACACCGCGCTACGCTCTGAAACTTCTGTCTCTGTAGGGTATAAATGGACCATACATACATCAAGTTCTTGCAGAACACACATGGAGCTTTAAACATGGCTATGCTCATCAGCCCCCGAGATTGGAAGGGTGGGAGTTTGATACCTGGCTGAGTCATACCAAAGACCTGGCACTCAGCATTAAGGAGATAGATTAGGGGTAGGGCATGCTTCCTGTCCAGGGGGTGTACTTATACATCAAGCTGCCTCACTACAGAAACAGGAGATAGAAGCCTATGAGTTTTACGTTCCCATACAGACAGGATTGTATAACATCTTCTGACATGATGATACTTTCCTTAATAAATGCCCCCAGCTCAGGATCATGTGGGCTGCCTACATGTACAGTGCCTTCAGAAAGTATTCACACCCCTTGACTTTTTCCACATTATGTTGTGGTAGATATACATTGATTAAATTTATATTTTGTGTCACAATAACCCATACTGTCAAAGTGGAATTATGTTTTTAGAAATGTTAACAAATTAATTCATAAATGAAAAGCTGAAATGTATTGAGTCAATAAATATTCCACCCCTTTGTTATGGCAAGCCTAAATAGGTTTAGGAGTAAACATTTTCTTAACAAGTCACATAATAAGTTGCATGGACTCATTCTGTGTGCAATAATAGTGGTTAACATGATTTTTGAATGACTACCTCATCTCTGTACCCCACACAGACAATTATCTGTAAGGTCCCTCAGTCCGGCAGTGAACTTCAAACACAGATTCAACCACAATGACCAGGGAGGTTTTCCAATCAAATCAAATGTATTTATATAGCCCTTTGTACATCAGCTGATATCTCAAAGTGCTGTACAGAAACCCAGCCTAAAAACCCAAACAGCAAGCAATGCAGGTGTAGAAGCACAGGAGTACATTCAATGCCTCGCAAAGAAGGGCACATATTGGTAGATGGGTATGAATAAAAAGAAGCAGACATTGAATATCCCTTTGAGCATGGTGAAGTTATTAATTACACTTTGGATGGTGTATCAATACACCCAATCACTACAAAGATACAGGCGTCCTTCCTAACTCAGTTCAATTCACTTTTTGTCCTGAATACAAAATGTTATGTGTTGGGCAAATCCAATACAACACATTACTAAATACCACTCTCCACATTTTCAAGCATAGTGGTGGATGCATCATGTTATGGGTATGCTTGTAATCGTTAAGGAGTGGGGAGTTTTTCAGGACAAAAAAAGAAATGGAATGGAGCTAAGTACAGGCAAAATCTTAGAGAATACCTGGTTCAGTCTGCTTTCCACCAGAGAGTGAAAGATTAATTAACTTTTTAGCAGGACAATAACCTAAAACACGAGGCCAAATCTACACTTGGGTTGCTTACCAAGAAGACAGTGAATGTTCCTCAGTGGCCGAGTTAAAGTTTTGACTTAAATCTATTTGAGAATCTATGCCAATACCTGAAAAAATGGTTGTCTAGCAATGATGAACAACCAATTTGACAGAGCTTGAAGAATTTTTAAAAGAATAATGGGCAAATGTTGCACAATCCAGGTGTGGAAAGCTCTTAAGAGATTTATGCATTAAAACTCACAGCTGTAATCGCTGCCAGTGGTGCTTCTACAAAGTATTGACTCAATAGTGTGAATACTTATGTAAATATGATATTTCTGTATGTCATTATCAATAAATGTGCAAACATTTCTAAAAACATATTTTCACTTTGTCATTGTGGGGTATTGTGTGTAGATGGGTGAGAAAAAAAATATTTGATCCATTTTGAATTCAGGATGTAACGCAACAAAATGTGGAATAAGTCAAGGGGTATGAATACTTTCTGAAGGCAGTGTATATGTTGAGTTTTTATTCAACAATGAGTTAATCAGCTTGACTGATTAACTTGAATGCCAGGGGTGCCAGGAGTACCAGGAGTGCCCACTCGTTTGCCGGTCCATTCCCAGGGTGTGTGGCTGTGACATGGGCTAAGTGCAGGGAGAGAGTGGGGGATATGGGGGATACACAGGGCTCTGGTCCACTGTTTCTAATGGATTTTTAAAGGCAGGCAGAATGCTAGTTAGTGTGCTGCCTCTGAAAAGCAGCTCCAAAACTCTCTCTTGCGTGAAGAGCCAGGCTGCCTGTCTGCAAAAACTGCAAAGTGTTAACCAAATCATTGTGTCTGGTGTCTGCTGGGCTCTTCTCATCACTATGCCCTGTTATCCTGTTATCCAGTGCTATACATTTGCATGTTTTGTGTGATAGTACTTGAACACAATGCGTCTCTTCCTGTATCCACAGAGCTCCCGTATGGCTGGGAGGAGATAGAGGACCCACAGTATGGAACATATTATGTAGAGTAAGTCTGTTCAGCCTGCCTGTACATCTGAGAGATACTATACCACAAACCTGTATTCCCCAGCAATACCATAGATCAAAAACTAACCATAGGTACACTATACACTAAGTGTACAAAAAATTAAGAACACGTGCTCTTTCCATGACATAGACTGAGCATGTGAATCCAGCTGAACGCTATGGTCCCTTATTGATGTCACTTGTTAAATCCACTTTAATCAGTGTAGATGAAGGGAAGGAGACTTTAAGCCTTGAGACATCTGATACATGGATTGCGTGTGTGCCATTCAGAAGGTGAATGGGCAAGAAAAAATATTTAAGTGCCTTTGAATGGGGTATGGTAGTAGATGCAAGGCATACTGGTTTGTGTCAAGAAACTACAACGCTGCTGGGTTTTTCATGCTCAACAGTTTCCTGTTTGTATCAAGAAAGGTCCACCGTCCAAAGAACATCCAGCCAACTTGATACAACTATGGGAAGCATTGGAGTCAACACGGGCCAGCATCCCTGTGGAACGCTTTCGACACCTCGTAGAGTCCATGCCCAGACGAATTGAGGCTGTTCGGAGAGCAAAAGGGGGTGGTGCAACTCGATATTAGGAAGGTGTTCTTAATGTTTTGTGCACTCAGTGTATATAGACAGCAGGGATACAAAGTGTTACTAGACATTTTGAGAACAATACTATTCCATGATCAAGGCTTGTATTGGTTTTTCAGTGGGTGCTAAACTAAAGCTCTGTTGGTAACATGACATTTACCCAGGTGAAAACACAGCAGTGTGTGTGTGTGTGTGTGTGTGTGTGTGTGTGTGTGTGTGTGTGTGTGTGTGTGTGTGTGTGTGTGTGTGTGTGTGTGTGTGTGTGTGTGTGTGTGTGTGTGTGTGTGTGTGTGTGTGTGTGTGTGTGTGTGCGTGCGTGCGTGCGTGTGTGTGTGTGTGTGCGTGCGTGCGTGCGTGCGTGCGTGCGTGCGTGCGTGCGTGTGTGTGTGTTGTGTGTGTGTTTACAGAAGATGTGTGAGTACTGGCTGCTCCAGCAGGACATCTCTGAAACCAAGCCATTATAGCAGCAGTAGGGAGAGGAGGAGGGTTGTGAGAGTTATCAAGGAGGGAGGGGGAGGAGGTGTTAGGAGAGGTAAAGGAGTCTGTTTTGTTGAAAAGGAAACTCTTTCTTTTATTACTGGTATTGTAGAAAAGTCCCTCCTTAGTAGAGGCCGTGGGGGAGAGAGAAGAACTCAAAATGTTTGTTTTTACAAGGAGAGTCAAAGACAAATGGATCGGGACTTATTGCTGCCAGTGTTCCAGTTCATAATTAACTACGTGTAAAACAATGTAGCTTTGTTATGTTAGAGGGACAGTTATTATCTCACTAAAGAGAATCCCTATTGTTAATCGATTGAGAATGAACGTGTAGTCCCTTCTATAAGACATGCTTTAACCATTCAGAATAATTCATTCAGAATTAATCACACAAAGATGGTTCACAGAATTACACACAGATGGTTCATGGTAACTTGTATGTGTCTGTGTAAGAAAATTGGTGTCAAAAATGTAAATCATTCAATGGATTGTTTCTGTTTCAGTCACATCAACCAGAGAACCCAGTTTGAGAACCCAGTCCTGGAGGCTAAAAGGAAGCTGAGCCAGGAGACTACTGTCTCTATCCAGCAGGGGGCACCACCACCTCCAGGTAGACACTGCTCACTGAACTTTTTCTTTACCTCCATCTTTCTTCAGCTCTGGATAGCTTTCAGAAGGTTGTTAATACAGACAGATTGAAAACACACTCAACAATGCCATGATTGTGTGTTGACCTCGACCTCCTACACCTCATTAATGGGTCGGCAGGGTAGCCTAGTGGTTAGAGCGGAAGCCAGCCGCACCCATGTGTCTGAGGAAACACTGTGCACCTGGCAACCTTGGTTAGCGCACTGCACCTGACCCGCCACAGGAGTCGCTGGTGCGCAATGAGACAAGGATTTCCCTGCCGGCCATACCCTCCCTAACGCGGACGACGCTAGGCAAATTGTGCGTCGCCCCACGGACCTCCCCATCGCGGCCGGTTACGACAGAGCCTGGACGCGAACCCAGAGTCTCTGGTGGCACAGCTGGCGCTGCAGTACAGCGCCCTTAACCACTGCTCCACCCTGACAAGCCACTTTTCTGCTATAATAAACCATATGAATTAAATATGCTTTCATTGCAGTGGATGTATAATACATTACAGTGCGGGGAGTACAGATTGACAGTCATGTTTTGCTGCCGAGGCTTACACATATGGGTTGGTTGAGAGGAGGGAGGGAAGGGGAGCGGCTCTTAGAAATCGTGACAGCTGTTGGAACAGCACATCTTTAGGGCCATCTCTCAACTAGCTTACTTGCTAGCCAGGTGGGGAGGGACTGAGATAGTAATCTACCCTGTGATTGCACCAGACTATTATCAGACGGTTGCTATGATGTACCCAAAACAACAGCAGTTGCACCTCAGGCTAGAGTTCCCCCGTTACAATACTCCAAGCCCACAGATTCCCAGAGCATCTAATGCAACACAGAGGCTCATCTGCAGTGTCTACCATCCAAGGGAGCTGAGTGGAGACCATTTCATTATACCTCATCTTGGATTGACCCAGGGGCGCAACTTTGGTTTTAGAAGCGGGGCGGACGTAATTATATATTTTTTTATCCAGTCGGATAAACACTCTAAACACCCTTCCCGAGAAGCAATTTGACTGTGAATATGTAAATTAGATTCTCTTGATCCATTGAACACAACAGCTAGAGTCCATCCACACTGTATTTTATTCCACTCAACGTCTCTATGGGCCATACATTACCATAAAGTCAGCACAGGGCTGATTTGCTACATCATATAGGACTGGAATGTGTCTCAAATCCACCTTAGCCTGGACAGAGGTAGAGACAGTCAAGCAGAGAGAAAAGATGGTATGCTTCTATTATAAAGTGCTGATAGGACAGTAAAGCCAGCGAGGGAAACGCTCAGCTGGCCCATTTAATGCACCTCTGACAGCCTGTTATATACTGGACTGTGTGTCCACTGTCGTATGTATGCTGCCAATGACCTCATGTTGTTCCAAACTTATTTTTCTGACTCACTGGCTCTATAGGGAGAAAATGAGAAAGGACCTCATGCCTACTGAACAATTCCAGAGGTGTTATGTCACTGTTTGAATCCACAGCATGTTAATGAATCCCACAATGAACATCAGACAAATAATGTAGCTACTAACGCTATAATATTTTGTCTGTTACTGTTTTAGTTATCATACAGGGCAGTGTTTTAGTCAAAGCAAATGTGACTATTGCGACTACATTGGTTTTAAGGTTGTTACTTTGTTACTATGTTGATGTTTTAACGCCTTATTTAGTTATGCAACTTCCTCTAACTTTCCCACTGTGACATACTTACGTTGCAGGTGAGGGGGGTGCGTCAGGCTTCACCCCAGACCCGTCCCAGCTGCAGGGGGAGATGTTCCACACTGCTCTGAGGAAAAGCTCCCAGGGCTTTGGCTTTACCATCATAGGGGGCGACCGCCATGACGAGTTCCTGCAGGTGAAGAACGTCCTCAGCGACAGCCCTGCTGCCCATGACAACAAGATTTCCTCCGGTGAGAAGTACACTGCTGCACTGCCCTGTGCGGAGCCACACACTTTTACCAGCTCAAAAGGCAGCTACTTAATAAAAACCTGGTTGGTCCCTATAGAGGGGCTGTACTTACACTAACACTTCCCCAAGAGATACAGCGAAAGGGAGAGCAGAAATTCTGTTCAAGGTGATCATTTTAGGCAGAGAGCATTTCCGCTGGAAGTATTGCTGCTGAGGGTGCTGTAGCACCCCATGAAATATATATTTGTTTTTATTATTAATACATCTTTTTAATTGACATTTTTTCCCAAAAGTAGTGCACTGTGCAAACATTCCCCCCACAACCCCTAACGACTTTCCGCGGCTATGTCAGAGAGACAGGTTATGGTGCATTTTGTGTGTAGACCAGTATCTTTGTTGCACACTCTGATCTTCCTTTAGCTTTGATGCTGTCTGGGGCTCTGCATCCTCAGCAGCTTTTCTTGTGTGAGCTGAGAGGGGCTGGCAGTTGCTGTTCTCTGAGCCAGCTGTCAGGGTGAGATGTAAAAGGATACAGCTCTCACCTACATGCAATAATGATTTGCCTGGCTAGAAGCACCACAACTTGAAGTCTGTTAGAACAATGGAGAGAGGGAGCAGAGGAGAGAGGGAATAGGCAGGGAGGAAGAAGGTAAGGAGGACAGAATATGAAAGGGATGGGGAGCAAGGTTGCGCTCAATTCATAATTATGGAATTGACTCCCATTCAACTCATGAGTTAAAATTTGAATTGACCACACTCCACATGATGTAGAATTTTAGTTTGAGTGGCAGGAAGTAGAATTTAATTCAGTGCAATTCAAAGAAATTCCACTCAGTCATAAAATATGAGAATTTCATTGAATCTGACAGGTCACACTTCCAGATACCAAAGAATATATCAATTTTCTCTGGAAACAATGTTAATATACTATCTTAACCTTAGTGCTTAGAATAGCCATTTTTATTTCCACCAATCAGTTCTTCTTCTTCTTTGGTACCATGGCATTCGTACATTTTGTTTGTGCATGCCGCAACCTATTGTGCGGTAGTGTTTAGTCAATCACGTTACATTTGTGATACCAAAATATATACCACTAAATAATAATTAAAAACCCACTACCCCATTCCACTACTTTGACCCTATCTGCTCCTGCCAGCGACCTAAGAGGACGGGACATCACCACTCAACACACCCTGTAACTCTTCTGAAGATAATCTTGTGTACCCAAATAGTACTTTGCAGCTGCCACCACAACTGTGATTTACGTTCTCAGTTGATAACCATTGCTATGAATGCTAAGAATCCAACCTTACTGAAGCATATATCAGTCATTGGCCTATCCCTCTATGCTAGCACAGATCTACTACTCACAGGGATCCTCTCCAGATCCCCTCACCCTTCATCCATCCATCTCTACTTTCTTCACTGCCTCAGCATACGACACCTTCTGCACTATTCTTACTCTGGCCACCTCAAACTGCCGCTCTTGTACCGGACACCTCCGATTCCCAGCAACATGGGCACACCTACAGTTGACACACATAATTGTATCCATCGAAACTACACAGTCCTCTGCCCCATGCCCTCCTGCACACTTCCCACATCTTGGAATCTCCCTCCTATACACTGCTGCAACATGACCATAAACATTGCAACTGAAACAGCAAAGTGGATTCAGTACAAAATCTCTAATAGGATAACTGATATATCCAAATATTACTTTGTCAGGTAAAAACTCAGACTAAAAGGTAAAAATTCAGAAGGACTGACAGTGAGTCTGCTTCACCACGCTCACGACTTGCTGCGTCGCACCAAATGGCGGGGGCGTCACAAACACCAGGAATCTTCAACTTCAATCACTCCTTTCAATGGTGCCAAATTCCTAAGCACAAAACAAGAAACAGATCTCAATCCAAGTGGTGTGACATGGAGCGCAAACAAATATCAGAAGTCCACTACAGGTTACTTTGACTGATTCAACTGCAGCCAACTCCTTTCCCACCCACCCTGAAACCACAAATGGATCTGCCAAAAGGCAAGAATCCACTTTCTCCAAAAATGTCACTCCTACTGGACCATATTCTTCTTTATCACGTCCATCAATGCCAGGCTCAGGTTCCGAGCTCTTCAGCACGCCTTCCACCTCACTTAGCTAGCCCTCATTCACTTCCAATTCACCTCCAGAACTCGGTCTGGCGCTCGGCTCACTTTGTTTGCACTTGACACCAATCTTCTTCGACAGCCCATCTCCATTTTTATTGCCATCTTCCTCAAACTTAACTTCAACCTCTGCTTTAATCATTCTCTTCAACCTCTTCTTACTCTTTTTCCACCTTCATTCCTCCTCAGAAATCCACCTTCTGCTCCAGTCCCATCAATCATTTAATTTGTTTGGCTTCGTTTTGAAGGCCTCAGGGTCAACTTGAGGGTTAAACGAACTGCACTCTGGGAAATGTAGTACTTCCCCCATTTTAAACAAAATGTAAGTGATAAATGAGATATAATAGCATACAGGTTTCCCTTAATCATTAATGTAATAAAAAAATGTAAACAATATTTGATATAACAATATGTTTGATGTTTTATGTACAAGATCTTTACAGTACAATATGCTTAATGTACAAGGGAGGAGGTGAGGGCCCTGGTGGAGTGGTGCCAGGAAAATAACCTCTCCCTCAACGTCAACATAATGAAGGAGCTGATCGTGGCCTTCAGGATATAGCAGAGGGAGCATGGCTTGATCCACATCAACAGGCGGCAGTGAAAAGGCTGAAAAGCTTCAAGTTCCTCTGCGTGCACATCACTGACAACCTGAAATGGTCCATCCACACAGAGAGTGTGGTGAAGAAGGCACAATAGCAATAGCGCCTCTTCAACCTCAGGAGGCTGAAGAAGGCTTTAGTCACTGTTACTAGCCGGCTACAACCCGGTCAAACCTGAATCTTAGAAACTGCTGCCCTATGTACATTGTCATTGAACACTAATCACTTTAATAATGTTTGCATAATGTTTTACCCACTTCATTTGCATATACTGTATTCTTGTCAAGGCTCATCCTCTATAACTAATGCTGAACACACCTTTTCTAGTTATATACTGTCCATAATGTCTATACACACCATCATATACATATATATTTATATCACAGACTCTGACATTGCTCGTTCTAATATTTCTATATTTCTTGATTCCTTTCTTTAGATTTTTGGTATTTGCGTGTATTGTTAGGTATTGTTAGGCATTACTGTAATGTTGGAGATAGGGACATAAGCATTTCTCTAACCCGCGATATATGTATGTGACTAATACAATTTGATTTCATATTTGTATAGACTACACCTAATATAGAATAGAAGAGGCATTTGAGTTTCACTGAATTCAATATATCATATGTTTATATATTACATTTCCTTTAATTCAAATTAAAATTGGATTTCTGTATCCTATTAACTACTTCAATTCAAATTCAAGAACTTAATAGAAATTTGAGGCATTCTCAATTCAATTCTGAATTGAGCCAAACCCCTGATTGGGAGAGATGGGAGGATGAATGAACGTGAAGAAAAGATGGGGTGGCAACTATCACAATGATCTCAAACTGTGTTTCTAATACACAAGGAAATTAAACACATACTTCCACTTGCTAATCAGGAAACTCTTGGGTATGTTGTGGTGGACTGTCATTACAATTGCTACACAGAAACCTGGTAAAATTATGTTTGTAGCTAGTGTAGCTACCACAAAATGGCTCTGAATTCACTCTCAGCTTGCAGTCAAAGCTATAATCACTGATGGAGTTGACTGTAGTACTCTCAAATTGTATCCTGATGTTGACAGCAGATGGGAGTATTCACATCATTGCTAACTTAGCTAGCTAACATACATTTTGAGAATACAAGCTATATTATGTGGCTAGCTAGCTAGTGTTGGCAACGTTTGGTGGTCAATGGGCGGCAGGTATTCTAGTAGTTGGGCCAGTAACCGAAAGGTCCCTGGTTCGACTCCGAGCCGACTCGGTGAAAAATTGGTTGATATACCCTTGAGCAAAGAACTTAACCCTAATTGCTCCTGTAACTCACTCTGGATAAGAGGGTTTGCTAAAGGACTATTTTATTTAAGGAGACTGAAAGCTAGCTAAACTGCTGAGCTAACAAACAATGTAACAAAAGTATAATTTTGGATTAGAAAAATACTCCAACAGGTTCTGCATTTCAGGAATCACAATAGCAAGTACTCCTGGTGCACTGTTAAATTATTTAGCCATTTAAACATTTATAGTTTGAATAAAACTCAGTTTTTGCTATAGCCCTCACTGGCTATCATGCAATTTAAACGTGAGCCTGTGGGAGGTTTCGGACTCGGCGACAGTTGCTATCCATTGGAGCTCTGCGATTGGTTGCCCACAATTCTGGGCTGGACTTAGCGAATGGTCAATTCAGTCCGTTACAAACAGGACACTCATCCAGCTATCAAGCTATTATATTGCCATAACAATCATTACATTGCCCATGGATATGTCTGTATATTCTCACTGTTTGCTTTGGCTTGTTTCTTCTCTCTCCAACCCTTCTCTCTTCTTCCTTTCTCTCCTCTCCTTTCTCTCCCTCTGTGGTTTTCCCCGCCAGGCGATGTGATCGTGGAGATCAACGGGAAATGTGTGCTGGGGAAGACCCACCCTGAGGTGGTGCAGATGTTCCAGTCCATCCCAGTAAGTCAGTATGTTGATATGGTGCTGTGCCGCGGCTACCCGCTGCCCCCAGACGTGGCTGAGGACACAGAGAACCCCCCTCCCCCACCTCCTCCGCCCCTGCAGGGGGGCGAGGTGGTGACTGCCGTGCCCCTCATCAATGGCCAGCCCCTGCTGGTGAAGGGCGACGTGCTGCACGGCTCCTCCCAGGAGCTCCACTACGTCACCACCGACGCCAGTGGACGGCCCATGGTGGCCGCGCTGCCCAACGGGAGGCTCTCTGAGCAGGGGGGAACAGGCCTGCTGCAGCCCGAGCTGGTGAGCGTGCCCCTGGTGAAGGGCCCGGGAGGGTTTGGCTTTGCCATCGCAGACTGTCCCCTTGGCCAGAAGGTGAAGATGATCCTAGACGCCCAGTGGTGCCGCGGCCTGCTTAAAGGGGACGTGATCAAGGAGATCAACCGTCAGAATGTTCAGACTCTGAGCCACGCCCAGGTGGTGGACATCCTCAAAGACCTACAGGTGGGGAGCGAGGTCAACGTGCTGGTGCTCAGAGGAGGTGAGTCACAGTGTCTTATTAACACTGCCTTGTGGTTACATAACACCAACACTATGCCTGTTCCTACTGCTGCGACATCACTGTTGCCGCAGCATTAGTGTGATACAGTGATTTCTCAATGTGACCTTCAGTGTCCTTGGTGAGTCAGGTCAATGTGCTGATACTAGGAGGTGAGAGATCAGATCAACTACCACTCATGTACACACACTATGGTATGGTATCTTGGTGATGTCACTATGTCTGCAATAGGTGAACACATGAGGGAGTGTTGCCTTTTTGGCATAAACTATCACGTAGTAATGAGTCACCATATGCAACCCAACTCTCCTGTCAAATATACCTTTCACATATTCCCATAAACACCTCTGTATGCACAGATCTCTACCACATCTCCTTGTACAGGATATATACTGTATCTCTTCAGGCTGCTTCACAGCTTCTACTAAGGCTCTCTGTCAGGCATTCATACTGCAGTCTGTTGCAGGCCTGGGAAGGGAAGTTGCATAAGCACGGGTCTCTGTCTGCTCTGCTCCTGGGGAGAGAGGGAGGGGAAAGCACCCTTCAAACGTCTCACACATCCATCTCCAGTCGCCCTGGGGAAATGGTACACAAGTCGATGAGCTCGGATTTGCTTTGATCATCATCGGAGGCACGGAGAATTTCTGCATGCTTCTATATCCTTGGCCCTTTAAATGGACACTTCGGGATTTTGACAATAAAGTATTTTTTCTGCTTCCCCATAGTCAGATGAACTTGTGGATACATATTTATGTCTCTGCATGCAGTTTGAAGGAAGTTGCTAACTAGATTTAGCGCAATTGCTAACTAGCAATACCTGACCACAGTGACTGACCAAAAATTAAGGAAATCTTTGACTACGTACAGACTCAGTTAGCATAGCCTTGCTATTGAGAAAGGCCTCCAAAGGCAGACCTGGCTCTCAAGAGAAGACAGGCTTGCCCACAAAACAAGGTGGAAACTGAGCTGCATATCCTAAACTCCTGCCAATGTATGACCATATTAGAGACACATACTTTTAATAAACTCACATATCAATTGGGTCAAATACCACAGTGTGCAATCACAGCAGCAACATGTGTGACTTGTTGCCACAAGAAAAGGGCAACCAGTGAAGAACAAACACCATTGTAAATGCAACCTATATTTATGTTTACTTATTTTTCCTTTTGTACTTTTAACTATTTGCACATCAGTACAACACTCTATATAGACATAAGACATTTGAAATGTCTTTATTCTTTTGGAACTTTTGTGTGTAAAGTTTACTGTTAATTTTTATTATTTATTTGACTTTTGTTTATTATCTATTTCACTTGCTTTGGCAATGTAAAAATATGTTTCCCATGCAAATAAAGCCCTTTGAATTGAATTGAATTGAAAGAGCGAGTGAAGATACTGAATTCATCTTATCATCTTATATGTTCTTGATGACAGTCCTTGGGTTAGATTCTTCACATCGGAACAAAAGAATTGAGCTAGATCTCCTGGTTACATCAGGGTCCATAAACCCTATCACACTTTTCAGACTGAACAGGCATCCCCTTTAGGCTTCCAGAGAGGTGCATGCTCGTGAATCAATTTAATACTGGAGCTATATTAAAAGTGGGAACAATCTGAGCGTGAGAGATGGAACATGTGTGTGTACTGTACAGTTAACATTATTGTTCATTGGATTTTATGCATGACTCTCTGTCTCTCTCTGTCTCGCTCACTATGCGAGTCCTCACTCATGTAGGTCCCCTCTCTCAAATGTACATATCTCCTATTTATCTTTAATAACACAGTGATGTCATACTTCTTGATGGATTAGGCTACAACACTGTTTTAAACCTCCTGAGTCTAGACGATTGAAACTGTTATTCCTTCACTGCTCTCGTTCTCTGTTAGGTAGACAGTGCCATCTACTGGTTGATGTCTCATTAGTACTTTTTTTTGGAAACCTTCCCATGACTCTTCCTTGTGTTTTTCACAGGTCAGACATCTCCTGTGAAGAGCCTGAAACCTGTGAGTAAAAGAAAACTCTTTTATAATACTCTGTGTTTTACTATTGTGTGCCCAGACGCTTATCCCCCATTTTCTTATTCAAGTATTTTGTCCTTGAGTGGAAAGCAGTTAATAACCAGCAAGCCCCAATGCATCACATTAAATGATAACTATACATTTGAATATTGATTATGTTTGCTTTGAAAATGGTCTTAATTACTTCTATTCAGCATTCATTTTTTTTTGTCTGGGGATTTCAATGGTAATGAAGCACATAGCCTATTTAGATAATATTGTATATTAATTAGTATGACAGCTTTAGATGAAGCTGGCCTTTTCAACAGAATAGACCTGTCAGCGCCATAGGGAACTCTTTTTTAGCCTGTGAATGGTAAATTACATTCAAAATTTCAAATTCTTTGGTTTACTATTGAGCTTGAGGTGGTAATGTGAAAGCAATGCGGGAGCCTGCGGTGGAATGACCTTTCGTTCCTTTAGTATTCAATCACCATTACATCCTGTGCTATGTGTCTGGGTATTGAGATGTACATAGACTGTGTGGTCTTTAATGTGCTCTAATTGCGCTGTCTGTGGCCCTGTGGCCCCATCAGAGGCAGGAAATGACATCTAGCACAGAGACTCTGGACTGTGTCACAGACTCTGCCCCCCAGGCCCTCCCTTTCCACTCCAACACTTCAACCCTGCACAACAACTCCCCCAAACGAGACGCCACAGAGATGTACCTCAAGTCCAAGGCCCTGCTGGAGAGCAAGCGTGAGTGCACCATACTATAGCAACACATACAGACTGAGGAGGCCTAGTACTCCTATGCTCAGTTTTTCCATCCATAGCTCTGTAATGGATGCCAGTGTTCCATTTGTGACCATCTGTTAAGGGTCATCCTACATTTGTGAATACAGTATCAATGTGAGCTGCAAGATAAGCCTGTGAGTTCACCCTGCTGACCAGATGATTGGGTGGTGCTCACCTCTATGATACCCTATCTAACCACAGTAACCCCTGTCCACAGAGCCTCACACCAAAGACCTGGATGTGTTCATCAAGAGGGACCAGGAGACTGGCTTTGGCTTCCGTGTTCTGGGAGGAGAAGGTCCAGAGCAGCCAGTGAGTACCGAAGTATGAACTTCCTCCCTGTTAGATTATCTTTGTTAATTTTCAACACCTAGGAAAGCCTATTGCCTACTGTGTCTTCTATGGACAGTGTTTCTGACTCAAAGTGTAACTCTCTGACAGGTGTATATTGGTGCCATCGTGCACCTTGGTGCAGCTGAGAAGGATGGACGCCTGAGGGCTGGTGATGAGCTCATAGGCATCGATGGAATCATGGTCAAGGGCCGTTCCCACAAGCAGGTTCTGGACCTGATGACTAACGCTGCCCGCAATGGTCAGGTCATGCTGACCGTGCGTCGGAAAGTCATCTACAGAGGTGAGCACTCACTGACTGCCTGGAACCTCTACACCTTGATCTCTAACACACACACACTTGCATACAATACACACACGCCATCTATGTATTTGATACGGCATTTCAGTCTATACTCTCCATGCATTTTTCAATCAGATATGACTGAGGAGGAGGTAGGGCTCCACATGGCTCCAGTGTTGGTGAACGGCTCCCCCAGACTCCCTCGTATCCAGATGCCCAGTGTGCTGGACCACGAGTCCTTCGACATCACCCTCCACCGCAAGGACAGCGAGGGCTTCGGCTTCGTCATCCTCACCTCCAAGAGCAAGCCCCCGCTAGGGGGTGAGAATGGACCCGATGTCCAACATTAGCACTGCTTATCCCAGACACAACCACACACACACCACTCTCCCCTATAGCATCATCACCCAAATTATCCGGGAACAGAGTTTGAAGGTTCTTCCTGTGAAAAGATTATTACTTCTTTACTATTGAGTAATATAGTCCCTTAAATACCTATTGTATATTTCTGACTGAATCCATCAGGTGGGATGGGTGTGTTATTATTAGATATCTCTCTGTTTGCAGTGATCCCTCATAAGATTGGACGCATCATCGAAGGCAGCCCCACTGACCGCTGTGGCCTGTTGAATGTAGGCGACCGCATCTCGGCGGTCAACGGGCGGTCCATCGTGGGGCTGTCTCACAATGACATCGTTCAGCTCATCAAGGATGCTGGCAATGCTGTCACCCTTACTGTGGTTCCTGAGGACGGTAAGCTTCACCAGAAGTGTCATCCAAGGGATGGGACTATGTTGGTTTCCCTAGTATTCCCAGTCATATACCAATGATCTCTGTGTGGGATGGTTGTTTTGTGTTTGTGTTATCATAATGTTGTGACTTGTATTTGTCTGTTCCAGAATACAAGGGCCCTCCCTCTGGTGCCAGCTCAGCCAAGCAGAGCCCCGCCCCTCATCACAGAGCTATGGGTCAGAGGTCAGCTACGCATGACGAGCGGTAAGGTCCTGATCTCACTACTACACCAAGACACGGATTAAACCCCCGCTTCAGCATTTAGCAGAACAACCCAGAGACTTATGTCTGACACAACATCTTAATGATTCAAATGGCTTTGTTCTCTGTGCCCCCAGCGGAGACACTGCTGTACATTATTGAAGATATAACATAGTGTTACTGAATGCTGTTGTCTGTTCTAGTTATAACCTAGATCTGGAGGAGGAGAAGAGGGAGGGAGTCACCTGGGCCGACTACAAAACTCTGCCTCTGAGCGAACAGGGAACAATGTGTGTTACAGGCCCCAGACAGGCAAGGCTCATACCATTATTACCGTCATTGTTTTTATCTGGTGTTTTAGAGATTTTACATCAATCAAATAATATATGACAAAAAAAAAACTGCATTAAGTTATAACTTAAGTTATAACGTGTGTGTACGTGCTTGTGTGTGTGCTTGTGTGTGTGTTCATATACGTGCGTGTGTGTGAGTGCATGTGCTTACGTGCATGTGAGTGTGTGATTTTGCATGCTTGCGTGTGTGTGTACATATGTGTGTGTGTACGCATGCGCCACGCAGGGCTGTATCACGGTGGAGCTGGACCGGGGGTCCCGGGGTTTTGGCTTCAGTCTGAGGGGAGGGACAGAGTACAACATGGGCCTGTACATCCTGAGACTGGCTGAGGAGGGGCCTGCCCTGCTGGACAGCAGGATCCATGTAAGTCTGACCCCCGGTGCCTTAGGAAACATCCACACAAATGACTGTTACTAGACTATTCATGATATCAAGATTCTGTCATGTCTTATAAAAGACTAATTACATATTTTGTTGCCAGTGAGGAGTTGATCATCTAGATTGTGCCTGTATGAGCAGGTGGGGGATCAGGTAGTGGAGATCAATGGAGAACCGACCCAGGGGATCACCCATACCCGCGCCATTGAGCTGATCCAGGCTGGAGGCAGCAAAGTGCTGCTCCTGTTAAGGCCAGGGCAGGGTCTGGTACAAGACAACAGTAAGTACACACAGAAGTCTAGATCTAGAAGATAATATTTACCTCTTTTGTGGTATGAGATGCAGGGTGTTTGAATATCCCTGTTTGTTGTTGCGAGTTATAACATGTTACTAGCATTTAACAAGGGTGCGCTAATTAACATGAACTGACGCAGCAATGTCTTATAAACACATTAATTAATGATTTAGCTATCTCTGTTGGCTACTTCATTAATTTATGTTAATTAAAGTACTGTACCCTTAATGTGAAATGTCACCCAAACTGAGTGCCTAACTGTGTTGGGGATGTTTCATGAATGGAGTCCTCTGCTGTCTATATACAACTGCTTACTCTTGGAACTTCCTCTCCTCCCCCTGTTGCAGGTGATTGCGTCCCCTCTACTGTGTGCTATTACTCAAACGAGCACCACCACTAACCACTTCACTGTTTTTACTGGCCTGTCCTCTTTTACCTTGGTAATTCCTATAATATCTTTCTTGATTCCTCCTTTCATCTGTCTAAACTAGTTCATCTGAATTTTGCTCTTGTACGTTACTTATTATTTTCATAAGGATCTGTGAGCCACTCTATAAATATTTTACATCTGTGTAATCACTTATTTTACTTCTAGGTAAATTGGATCCAACTGTCACTTCATCCACAAGCTTTCCTAGAGAGGCGCTTGTCTCAGAGACATCCCCTCTCGCTTCTCCATTCTCCACCTGCACCTTCACCTCAGGTTCCTCCTCTTTCACCAGTGAGACCCCTGACTGGAACCCCCTGTCCCACCGAACGCTCCACCCCCAGTGCAGCAGGGGCACTGGCTCAGTGGAGTGGAATGGAGAGTGGGCAGACAGGCAGGCTGACAGGCTCTCTCCCATCACCCCTGAGCAGATCAACCTCTATAAGGTCAAACCAGGTCATACCAGGTCTAAAGACTCCAAGGAGCCCAGCAGCCCAAAGAAAACAGGTGAAACATTCCCTAAAGCCAAAGAGCACTCACAGAGTCCCAAAAAGTCTGAAAGGAAGGAACAGGAAGCAGAGCCAAGCAAAAACAGGAAGTCCCACTGCCAGAAAGGAAGTTGGTCACCCAGCCCCAAGAAGTCTTCTCGAAAAAGACAGGAAGCCTCGATCCAGTTGCAGGTACAGCAGAGCACATCAAAGGAGCTTTCCAGCAAGGAGCCCTTTGATGAAAACAAAAACAGCAAAAGGGGAGATTCAAAGGGCAGGAAAAGCACACAGGAGAGAGAAGGGATAACGCGAAAGACCAAGGCTGCCCATGGCCAGGTCAGTATTGAAAAGAAAGTGGGGACAGAGGCAGGACATCACATGCCAACCCCTATGGAGACAGGGGCATGGAGAGATATTCTGAAAGTTACTCTAGAGAAGAGTAAACCTCAAGATGGAGAAAAGGAAAAACGCAAAGAGCAGACAAGCAAAAAATACATAGGGGCTTCCTTAAAAGAGGGAAAGACTAGAAAATATTATGAGGCCTCTACAACAGAGGAAAAGAGTATAAAAGACACACAGGCCTCTCCAAATGCCATTCAGCAGGATACTCTGAACCAAAAGGGTCAGATTAGCCCGGGCCCCTGGAAAGTCCCCAGCTCAGACAGAATCCTCTCCCAGGCTGTGGTGCTGCGTAATCCCCCTTACTGATACAGTATGGACAACACTGTGTGGACACATAATACACAGACTTGAGCTGTACCACAACATGCTGTATATTGTTGGTCTGTTTCTTTCTCCAATGAGAGGGATGGACGAGGAATGGCAGGCAACCTTATCGGCCATGTGTCATGTCCATCTGTGTCCGTGAAGAGGACTCTCTTCCTGCCTCGTGTGCTGCTTCAGACATCTCTGATCTGGGCCATACGCATGTTTTGAATGTTTAGGGCCTATTCTTGTGGAATGAAAACTAACCATACTTCACCCATTATAATGCAATTATTATCCCATATGCGACCAAGCAGAAAGGTATTTAACACACACAAAGTTAAGCTGTCAGTAAAGGTTTTATTTTCATGTTGGGTATCTACAGCAAGCACCTTGGGATTGGCCTTTTCACATGGCACTCTTTTCCCAAGGGATTTGCTCAACTGCATGCAGTCCGTGCGTTTATTTTATTGCACGCCTTTACCACTCCACTGAGTATGATCCTTTCACCTGATGTGAAAATACTGATGCCGAAGTTCTGACCTTATAACCATGTAGAGATTTCAGACTATCCAGAAAGCATTAGCTTTACGAAGGATTCTAGACTGTTCTAAGACAATAGACATGATTCGTGAATACAAAATGTATCATTACAAAAGACCAGAAACTTGTGGTTTGAGATATTGTTTACCATGTGTATGATAACCTATGTGTAATTTATTGAAATTATAGATTAATATAGATATACAGTACCAGTCAAAAGTTTGGACACACTTACTCATTCAAGGGTATTTCTCTACTTTTGCTATTTTATACATTGTAGAATAATAGTTAAGATATCAAAACTATGAAATAACACATATGGAATCATGTAGTAACCAAAAAAGTGTTAATTGAAAATATATTTTATATTTGAGATTCTTCAAAGTAGCCACCCTTTGCCTTGATGACAGCTTTGCACACTCTTGACATTCTCTCAACCAGCTTCATGAGATAGTCACCTGGAATGCATTTCAATTAACAGGTGTGCCTTAAAAAAATATAATTTGTGGAATTTCTTTCTTTCTTAATGCGTTTGAGCCTATCAGTTTTGTTGTGACAAGGTAGGGGTGGTATACAGAAGATAGCACTATTTGGGAAAAGACCTAGTCTATATTATGGCAAGAACAGCTCAAATAAGCAAAGAGAAACGACAGTCCATCATTGCTTGAAGACATGAAGATCAGTCAATCTGGAACATTTCAAGAACTTTGAAAGTTTCTTAAAGTGCAGTCACAAAAATAATTAAGCGCAATGATGAAACTGGCTCTCGTGAGGACAGCCACAGGAAAGGAAGACCCAGAGTTACCTCTGCTGCAGAGGATAAGTTCATTGGAGTTGACTGCACCTCAGATTGCAGCCCAAATAAATGCTTCACAGAGTTCAAGTAAGAGACACATCTCAACATCAGCTGTTCAGAGGAGACTGCGTGAATCAGGCCTTCATGGTTGAATTACTGAAAAGAAACCACTACTAAAGGACACCAATAAGAAGAAAAGACTTGCTTGGGCAAAGAAACACAAGTAATGGACATTAGACCGGTGGAAATCTTTATTTTGGTCTGATGAGTCCAAATTAGAGATTTTTGGTTCCAACCACGTGTCTTTGTGAGACGGAGAGTAGTTGAACAGATTATCTGCGCATGTGTTGTTCACACCATGAAGCATGGAGGAGGAGGAGGTGTGATGGTGTGGGGGTGCTTTGCTGGTGACACTGTCTGTGAATTATTTAGAATTCAAGGTACACTTAACCAGCACGGCTATGTCAGCATTCTGAAGCAATGCACCATCCCATCTGGTATGCACTTAGTGGGACTATGATTTGTTTTTCAAGAGGACAATGACCAAACACACCTCCGGCCTGTGTAAGGGCTATTTGACCAAGAAGGAGAGTGATGGAGTGCTGCATCAGATGACCTGGCCTCCACAATCACCTGACCTCAACCCAATTGAGATGGTTTGGGATGATTTGGACCGCAGAGGGAAGGAAAAGCAACCAACTATTGCTCAGAATATGTGGGAACTCCTTCAAGACTGTTGGAAAAGCATTCCAGGTGAAGCTGGTTGAGAGAATGTAAAGAGTGTGCAAAGCTGTCATCAAGGCAAAGGGTGGCTACTTTGAAGAATATAAAATATATTTTCATTTGTTTATCATATGTGTAATTTAATAGTTTTGATGTCTTCACTAATATTCTACAATGTAGAAAACAGTACAAAATAAAGACAAACCCTTGAATTACTAGGTGTGTCAACCTTTGACTGGTACTGTGTATATATATATATATATATACACTACCGTTAAAAAATTTGAGGTCACTTAGAATGTTTTTGTCCAATAAAATAACATCAAATTGATCAGAAATACAGTGTAGACATGGTTAATGTTGTAAATTACTTTTGTAGCTGGAAACGGCAGATTTTTTAAGGAATATCTACATAGGCGTACAGAGACCCATTATCAGCAACCATCACTCCAGTGTTCCAATGGCCTGTTATGTTAGCTAATCCAAGTTCATCATTTTAAAAGGCTAATTGATCATTAGAAAACCATTTTGCAATTATGTTAGCACAGCTGAAAACTGTTGTTCTGACTAAAGAAGCAATAAAACTGTCCTTCTTCAGACTAGTTGAGTATCTGGAGCATCAGCATTTGTGGGTTCGATTACAGGCTCATAATGGCCAGAGACAAAGAACTTGCTTCTGAAACTCGAGAGTTCCTCTGTCCAGCGTCTGTGTTCTTTTGCCCCTCTTAATCTTTTATTTTAATTTTATTTGCCCAGTCTGAGATATGGCTTTTTCTTTGCAACTCTGCCTAGAAGGCCAGCATCCCGGAGTCACCTCTTCACTGTTGACATTGAAACTGGTGTTTTGCGGGTACTATTTAATGAAGCTGCCAGTTGAGGACTTGTGATGCATTGGTTTCTCAAACTAGACACTCTAATGTACTTGTCTTCTTGTTCAGTTGTGCACTGGGGCCTCCCACTCCTTTCTATTCTGGTTAGGGCCAGTTTGCGCTGTTCTATGAAGGGACACCAACAACGACAACCGCCTGATCACCGACAACGACGAGACAGCCTCTAGGGAGGAGGTCAGTGACCTGGCCGGGTGGTGCCAGAATAACAACCTCTCCCTCAACGTAACCAAGACTCAGGAGATGATTATGGACTACAGGAAAAGGAGGACCGAGTACGCCCCCATTCTCATCGACTGGTCTGTAGTGGAGCAGGTTGAGAGCTTCAAGTTCCTTGGTGTCCACATCACCAACAAACTAGAATGGTACAAACACACCAAGACAGCCGTGAAGCTGGCACGACATAGCCTATTCCCCCTCAGGAAACTAAAAAGATTTGGCATGGGTCCTGAGATTCTCAAAAGGTTCTACAGCTGCAACATCGAGAGCATCCTGACTGGTTGCATCACTGCCTCGTACGGCAATTGCTCAGCCTCCGACCGCAAGGCACTACAGAGGGTAGTGCGTACGGCTCAGTACATCACTGGGGCTAAGCTGCCTGCCATCCAGGACCTCTACACCAGGCGATGTCAGAGGAAGGCCCTAAAAGTTGTCAAAGTCCCCAGCGACCCCAGTCATAGACTGTTCTCTCCACTACCGCATGGCAAGCGGTACTGGAGTACCAAGTCTAGGACAAAAAGGCTTCTCAACAGTTTTACCCCCAAGTCATAAGACTCCTGAACAGGTAATCAAAAGGCTACCCGGACTATTTGCATTGTGTGCCCCCGCCCCAACCCCTCTTTTACGCTGCTGCTACTCTCTGTTTATCATATATGCACAGCCACTATACATTCATGTACATATGTACATACTACCTCAATTGGCCAAACCAACCATTGGCTAACCGGGCTATCTGCATTGTGTCCCACCACCCGCCAACCTCTCTTTACGCTACTGCTACTCTCTGTTCATCATATATGCATAGTCACTTTAACCATATCTACATGTACATACTACCTCAATCAGCCTGACTAACCGGTGTCTGTATGTAGCCTTGCTACTTTTATAGCCTCACTACTTTATATAGCCTCGCTGCTGTTTATAGCCTCCCTACTGTTTTTCACTGTCTTTTTTTACTGTTGTTTTTATTTCTTTACTTACATATTGTTCACCTAATACCTTTTTTGCACTATTGGTTAGAGCCTGTAAGTAAGAATTTCACTGTAAAGTCTACCTGTTGTATTCGGCGTACATGACAAATAAACTTTGATTTGATTTGAGTAGTACCCAGCATTGTACGAGATCTTCAGTTTCTTTGCAATTTCTCGCATAGAATAGCCTTCATTTCTCAGAACAAGAATAGACTGATGAGTTTCAGAAGAAAGTTCTTTGTTTCTGGCCATTTTGAGCCTGTAATCGAACACACAAATGCTGATGCTCCAGATACTCAACTACTCTAAAGAAGGCCAGTTTTATTGCTTCTTTAATTAAAACAATCAGCTGTGCTAACATAATTGCTAAATGTTTTTCTAATGATCAATTAGCCTTTTAAAATGATAAACTTGGATTAGCTAACGCAACATGCCATTGGAACACAGGAGTGATGGTTGCTGATAATGGGCCTCTGTACACCTATGTAGATATTCCATAAAGAAAACCAGCCATTTTCAGCTGCAATAGTCATTTACAACATTAACAATGTCTACACTGTATTTCTGATCAATTTGATGTTATTTTAATGGTCAAAAATTAGTTTTTCTTTCAAAAACAAGGACATTTCTAAGAGACCCCAAACTTTTGAACGGTAGTGTGTATATATATATATATATATATATGTATTACTGTATATATTGTATGTATACTGTATGTAGTCATACTGAGCCATTCCGTGTTTTGATAAGAGTTCAAAGGTTCCCAGAATCATCTTGCGCCATCATTCTAATGCATTTTAGTGGTAGCAACTGCCATGGGTCTTCATCGTTCATGGCATACAGTGCATTCGGAAGATATTTAAACCTCTTGACTTTTTCCACATTTTGTTACATTACAGCCTTATTCTAAAATGTATTAAATTATGTATTTTTCTCATCAATCTACACACCATACCCCATAATGGCAAAGCAAAAACAGTTTTTATTTTTGCATATTCATAAAAAATAAACAGAAATACCTTATTTACATGGGTATTCAGACCCTTTGCTGTGAGCCTCGAAATTGAGCTCAGGTGCATCCTGTTTCCATTGATCATCCTTGAGATGTTTCTACAACTTGATTGGAGTCGAGCTGTGGTGAATACAATTGATTGGACTGGATTTGGAAAGGCACACACCTGTCTATATAAGGTCCCACAGTTGACAGTGCATGTCAGAGCAAAAACCAAGCCATGAGGTCGAAGGAATTGTCCTCAAGAGCTCCCAGATAGCATTGTGTCAAGGCACAGATCTGGGGAAGAGTACCAAAACATTTCTGCAGCATTGAAGGACCCCAAGAACACAGTGTCCTCCATCATTTTTAAATGGAAGAATTTTGGAACCAACAAAACTCTTCCTAGAGCTGGCCACTCTGGCCAAACTGAGCAATCTGGGGAGAAGGGCCTTGGTCAGGGAGGTGACCAAGAATCCGACTGTCACTCTGACAGAGCTCCAGAGTTCCTCTGCGGAGATGGGAGAACCTTCCAGAAGGACAACCATCTTTGCAGTACTCTACCAATCAGGCCTTTATGGTAGAGTGGCCAGAGGGAAGGCACTCCTCAGGCACCTAAAGACTCTCAGACCATGAGAAACAAGATACTCTCGCCTGATGAAACTAAAATTGATATCTTTGGCCTGAATGCCAAGCTTCACATCTGGTGTAAACCTGGCACCATCCTTACGGTGAAGCATGGTGGTGACAGCATCATGCTGTGGGGATGTTGTTCAGTGGTAAGATCTGGGAAACTAATCAGGATCGAGGGAAAGATGAACAGAGCAAAGTACAGAGAGAATCTTGATGAAAACCAGTTCCAGAGAGCTCAGGATCTCAGACTGAGGCGAAGTTTCACCTTCCAACACGACAACGACCCGAAGAAGACAGCCAAGACAATGCAGGAGTGGCTTCGGGACAAGTCTCTGAATAAACCAGGACATGAACCAGATCGAACATCTCTTGAGGGACCTGAAAATAGCTGTGCAGTGACTCTCCTCATCCAACCTGACAGAGCTTGAGAGGATCTACACTGAAGAATGGGAGGAGCTCCCAAAATACAGGTGTGCCAAGCTTGTAGGGTCCTACCTAAGAAGACTCGAGGCTGTAATCGCTGCCAAAGGTGCTTGAACCAAGTACTGAGCAAAGGGTATGAATACTTATGTAGATGTAATTCTTCTGTATTTTAGATTTTATACATTTGCTACAATTTCTATAAACCTGTTTTTGCTTTGTCATTATGGGGTATTATGTGCAGATTGATGAGGGAAAAAAATAATTATGTATTTCAGAATACGGCTGTAACGTAACAAAATGTGGAAAAGGTAAAGGGGTCTGAATACTTTCCGAATGCACTGTTTATACAGTGCAGTACTACATGCAGACTGCCATATGTTTCAGAAGTTGCCATTGCTCTAAATGTTATATTGTGGAAAAATATGTGAATGTTGTAATATTATACATAAACTACTTGTAGCATTACAATATATATATTTTTTTGATGAGCTTGATTCCTTTGAAAATAACCATTTGTGATGCCTAACATTATTGCCAATGCATTACAGCACTATTAACAATGATTTTGATAAGCAACTTCTCTGTTATTAAATGCCAAAATGATTGCTTATTGATAAAATTACCAGAACCATGCATGGCAGCGGGAAACTGTTTGCTCTTTTTGTCCCCGCTCAGCTGAGGAGTATTTTTCTCCGCTCATACAGGAGTAGTAAAGCCTGAGTACACATTCTTTTTTTTCTTCTTTTTTTTCATTGTGATTTATTTACTTCCTGCGACTATGGAACCATGTCCCTTGAAGTAGTTTTACTGTTGATGGCCAATATCATAATTTCAAAATGTAGTTTTTCTGCAATGAGTTTTGGTATGTGATTGTGTTAAACACCAGAGTAGGCTAAGTAAGGCTACATTCAGACAGAAATGTTATATATCGAAAACTGATTGTGTGTATTGTTTTTGTATGGGGTCATACCTTGACGGACAATGGAGTGGACATAAGATGTGTCAAAAGTTGAAATTAAGTTAGGATCCAGACATGTTTATAACTGAGCTCAGGGAATGCAATAAAGTAGCAAATGTTGACTGGTGATGAAGTTACAATTTAAAGCCAGATTTGACCCGATATCAACATTGCTCTGAATTTGGTCCAGTGTGTGATGATAGAATGGTCTAGGCCTCTGAGTGGACATACTGTATTCATTAAGAGCCATCCAGTGGCATTTTCTGCGCAATAGATTGTTGATCGCATGAATGAGCACACTCAACCTCCAGTGGTTCTTGAAGCTGCTAGTAGCAAGCAATTACATGTTACAGACTGGAAATAAATAATGAACGTATTACAGTACTTACGTATTCTGCACCGTTGTATGGCCCCGCAAATTAATTTATAACCAGTCTCATATCTAGTCTCTGTATCATAATGTGGCCTTTCATTGCTTCATTAGAAAAAACAAATCCTTGTGGTCTCTACATTATGTGGGTACAGTAGTTGTAAATGTTTGTATATTGTACAGCACCTTTATAAAAACTCACTGAGTGCTCTTTCGGGAAGAAAATAGAGATATATAGAAAGCTCCATTATTTTTTTATTTAAAGTAGATTAAAAGGAAATGAGTTTGACATGGTGTTCTGTTCATGCACTGAAAAAAATAAAGTTTTACTGAAAACATGTATTGTATATGGACTGGTCCATCCATAGTAAATATTCCAAAGCTCGTTGCTTATTGGCTCTACAATCATGACGTGTACTGTAAGTTTATGGAAATGGTGTCTGGTGATGGTGTATCTGTTCATACTAATCACCCCAAACAACTCAAAACAACCAAAAAGTACTCAAAACCACCTCAAACAGATACACAATACTACTCAAAACAACCACAAACAGGTTCCCAAAAGTACCACAAACTGTATCCACCCCCCGGTCTCTCTAAAACTCCCACACCAGGGGTCGCTGGGCTGGTACTGAACCACTCTTTCCCTCGCTCTCCTTCTCCTCTCTCCTCCTTTTATTCTCTCTCCACCCCCCCTCTCCATACTACCTGTCTAATTAACAGTCTGATTATGGCTGGAATGAAGGATGACTGATAGTCTGTGTGAAGGGTATGATGAGAGGACTATCCTCCATGATGACCTACTTTATAGATATGTCCCAAAAGCCACACTATTCCCTAAAAACTGCACTACCCATATTTGCGGTCAGCTGTTTGTTCAGCCGCACTCACCGCAATTGCTAATAACCCATCCGCAACCGCAGGACTATATATAATCAAACCCGCAATTATAGAAAATGCTCTATAGGCTACTGGCCAGAGATGCCGGAATGATGTTTTGACAGTGGGTCCAGGATATTTTTTGGCCTGATTTAAACTGAACAGAAATATAAATGCAAAATGTAAAGTGTTGGTCCCATGTTTCATGAGCTGAAATAAAATAAAATTTCCATATGCACATAAAGCTTATTTTTCTCAAATATTGTTCACAAATTTGTTTACATCCCTGTTAGTGAACATTTCAACTTTGACAAGAAAATCCAACCTGACATATGGCATATCAAAAAGCTGATTAAACAGAATGATCATTACACCTTGTGCTGGGGACAATAAAAGTCCAAAATGTGCAGTTTTGTCACACAACACAAAGCGTGCAATTGGCATGCTGACTGCAGGAATGGCCACCAGAGCTGTTGCCAGAGAATTTAATGTTAATTTCTCTACCATAAGTCATTTTAGAGAATTTGGCAGTTCGTCCAACTGGCCTCACAACTGCAGACAACGTGTAACCACACCAGCCCACGACCTCCACATCAGGCTTCTTCACCTGCAGGATCATCTGAGGCCAGTCACCCAGAAAGCTGATGAAACTGAGGAGTATTTCTGTCTCTAATAAAGCCCTTTTGTGGGGAAAAACTCATTCTGATTGGCTGCACTCCTGCCCAGTCATGTGGAATCCCTAGATAATGGCCTAATCAATTCATTAAAATTGACTGACTTCCTAACAGTGGGGCAAAAAAGTATTTAGTCAGCCACCAATAGTGCAAGTTCTCCCACTTAAAAAGATGAGAGAGGCCTGTAATTTTCATTGGTACACTTCAACTATGACAGACAAAATGAGAAAAAAAAATCCAGAAAATCACATTGTATGATTTTTAATTAATTTATTTGCAAATTATGGTGGAAAATAAGTATTTGGTCACCTACAAACAAGCAAGATTTCTGGCTCTCACAGACCTGTAACTTCTTCTTTAAGAGGCTCCTATGTCCTCCACTCGTTACCTGTATTAATGGCACCTGTTTGAACTTGTTATCAGTATAAAAGACACCTGTCCACAACCTCAAACAGTCACACTCCAAACTCCACTATGGCCAAGACCAAAGAGCTGTCAAAGGACACCAGAAACAAAATTGTAGACCTGCACCAGGCTGGGAAGACTGAATCTGCAATAGGTAAGCAGCTTGGTTTTAAGAAATCAACTGTGGGAGCAATTATTAGGAAATGGAAGACATACAAGACCACTGATAATCTCCCTCGAGCAGCAGCACAGCCAGGTGGACTGGGGACAGCAAGGAGTCATCAGGCCAGGTAGCCCTGAGGCATGGTCCTAGGGCTCAGGTCCTCCGAGAGAGAAAGAAAGAAAAAAGAAAGAAAGAAAGAGAAATAATTAAAGAGAGAGCATAATTAAATTCACACAGGACACTGGATAAGACAGGCGAAATACTCCAGATATAACAGACTGACCCTAGCCCCCCGACACATAAACTACTGCAGTATAAATACTGGAGGCTGAGATAGGAGGGGTCGGGAGACACTGTGGCCCCATCCGACGATACCCCCGGACAGGGCCAAAAAGGCAGGATATTCCCCCACCCACTTTGCCAAAGCACAGCCCCCACACCACTAAAGGGATATCTTCAACCACTAGCTTACCATCCTGAGAGAGGGCTGAGTATAGCCCACAAAGATCTCCGTCACGGCACCACCCAAGGGGGGGCACCAACCCAGACAGGAAGATCACGTTCTTGCTGTGAGATGTTACCCCACTCTTCCACCAAGGCACCTGCAAGTTCCCGGACATTTTTGGGGAGAATAGCCCGGATCCCGGCTGGGTACCACATGAGGGAGGAGGATGTCTTCCCTGTAACGCACAGCATTGCGATTGCCTGCAATGACAACAAGCTCAGTCTGATGATGTTGTGACACACCACCCCAGACCATGACGGACCCTCCACCTCCAAATCGATCCCGCTCCAGAGTACAGGCCTCGGTGTAACACTCATTCCTTCGACGATAAACGTGAATCCGACCATCACCCCTGGTGAGACAAAACCGCGTCTCGTCAGTGAAAATCACTTTTTGCCAGTCCTGTGTGGTCCAGCGACGGTGGGTTTGTGCTCATAGGCAACATTGTTGCCAGTGATGTCTGGTGAGGACCTGCCTTACAGGAGGCCTACAAGCCTTCAGTCCAGCCTCTCTCAGCCTATTGCGGACAGTCTAAGCGCTGATGGAGGGATTGTGCCTTCCTGGTGTAACTAGGGCAGTTGTTGTTGCCATCCTGTACCTGTCCTGCAGGAGTGATGTTGGGATGTACCGATCCTATGCAGGTGATGTTACACATGGTCTGCCACTGCGAGGATAATCAGCTGTCCATCCTGTCTCCCTGTAGCCCTGTCTTGGGCGTCTCACAGTACGGACATTGCAATGTATTGCCCTAGCCACATCTGCAGTCGTCATGCCTCCTTGCAGCATGCATAAGGCATGTTAATGCAGATGAACAGGGACTCTGGGCATCTTTCTTTTGGTGTTTTTCAGAGTCAGAAGAAAGGCCTCTTAGTGTCCTAAGTTATCATAACTGTGACCTAAATTGTCTACCGTCTGTAAGCTGTTAGTGTCTTAATCACCGTTCCACAGGTGCATGTTCATTAATTGTTTATGGTTCATTGAACAAGCATGGGAAACAGTGTTTAAACCCTTTACAATGAAGATCTGTGAATTTATTTGGATTTTTACGAATTATCTTTGAAAGACAGGGTCCTGACAAAGGGACGTTTCTTTTTTTGCTGAGTTTATATATTTCTGTCTGCACTGTCTCAATGTTTAGACAATTAAGATCCACTGCCTCCGGGAATGAGAAAAATAAGGCTCTGCCCAAGAGCACAGTCTCACAACAGATGAACTCAGAGGCAGATCATCTCAATAATTAATTAGTTCAACTTCAGTCTTGTGATGAGAGAGCTGAGTCTGCACATTGTGGAAACGGGGAGTGACTTCAATGCAAAGTAGTTTGGTTATCAGTTCTCTAGCAGAGGGAACTTAATGTCACAGTGGAAGGATAGTATACATTGACGACATACTCGCTGACTCGTTACACATGCTAAAATATGCCTGAAAGCATAAGCCTTTTTTGTTATGTACCAAACACATGTGTCATTTTCTATAGATAAGTGGGTTGATTACGGAAGCTACCAGAAAAAAAGTACAACCACAATTTTTATTGATTTATTACAAGACCTAAAAAACATTTCAAAAACAATTGTTGAGAGACAGCTTAGAATTAATCTTGAAGGGAATATTATAATAATAATAATATATGCCATTTAGCAGACGCTTTTATCCAAAGCGCCTTACAGTCATGTGTGCATACATTCTACGTATGGGTGATCCCGGGAATCGAACCCACTACCCTGGCGTTACAAGCGCCATGCTCTACCAACTGAGCTACAGAAGGACCACTATACAGCTATTCAATATACAGCTGTTGAACTAATGTATTACTGACAACTTTGTCATAAGTGATCATTTATTTTAAAGTACTGACACAGGTAACCTAGTGTTTCACATGTATCACTTTCATTTCCTTCCACCAGATGTCACTGCATCTTAACAAGTGAACTATTGAATTGCATTCAAACGCTGTGCTACTCACGGTCATATCCTATTCCAGTCCATTTATGTAAATAGGAGGTCAATAAGCATTAATGTTAGCAAGAAAGTTGAAACATAACTGATGGTTCCAAAATTGAACTTCCTTATAATGGCATTGCAGTTACTAACAGTAATCCTCAGCATGCCTGAGTGTGGGTAATCCAACTAGGCCTAGATTACTCAAACAGTTTTGGGCGGATGGGAGTTAATAATTTCACCATCACAGTATCAATGAGTAGCAACATGCCCTGTCCTCACATCCAGGGCCAGATAACAGTGGTGGAGCAGTGTGTCAGCGCTCTATATGGGCACAGAATGTGATTATTTAAAAACTGACAACACAATGAGGAAGCCTTATAAAGAGATTGGGATATATGGGTCATGAAAAGGTGAACAAGGGACTGTCAGCTAGGTTAAAGTATCTGGGAAGGGAAGAGACTTTATGAGACAGTAGAGAGACTGGTACGATGAACAAGTTCTGTCCAATAACATGTTAGCATGTGGAGAAATATTTCATATGCTAAAACATATTGTTAACTGCAGAAATTTTGTAGCAGTTCCATCATATTTCAACTTTAAATGTATCATGTGGGGAAGGTTTATCATGTTAAATTCTAAGGGAGTGACTAACTTCACTTAAAATAGTGAACTCTTTTCATTCCAGAGCTTCCCTCATGTGAGAGCTATCAACATACTGTATACACATCGCTCAGATTCAGCTGTTTTCGAGCCATCACAAATACCTCATATGATACACAGCATGTAGTTTATCAACTATTTTTGAGATAGGTTGAATCTAAATGTAGGACAGAGGACAGTTGTCACCAAGCTACTGAGGTTTTAATGAATTTGGAGTTAACACCCTTAAATTTACCCAAGAGTCTTTGAGGTAGGGAGGGCCGATCCTCATGTTACTGTAAATGATGGAATGTTTCCATGACAATGGAAGCCACAACCTCAGAGAGTGACTCATAGCCAAAATAGTTGATGGTGGTTAAGATAGTATGGATACTATTCCTGTTTAAAGATTTTACAAGACCTCAGTGTATGTGTTTGTATTCGGAGGCTAGTATGTCTCATAAGAGTAACCCGTGTAGACCGGTTTCTCATCAACAAGCCTCCCACAAGTTTTGATGTATTCAAACTACTTTGCCTACATAACTACAAGGTGTCACTTACATTTTTACATTCCTTTCGACCACAATATCAATATGCAGAACGTGCCTGACCTGTATAAGTTCTCGCCATTGTCATCTAGTTAGAGATGGATAAATATGAACTTAATGCAGCAGTTTTGTGTTAGCCAACTACTTCTCTTTCAGTTTTCTGAATTCAGAGTGGAGAATGTACAGTGGCAGAACAGTGAGACTAAGTGGATGGAAAGGAAATTAAACATGGACACAGAAAAAACGAAATGATTCAGCTATAGAATTCCCCCTCTTTTTTCTTTTAGAGTAATACAGGCAACACCCTTAAGTGGCTCTTACGTAATAAATCTGTTTCTGTTTTTAAACACACAGAGTTCCCCATCATGGAGTCTTCTTCTAAAGACTATTTACTTACCATGGCAATGGTGATGTTTTGGAGACATCTCCACCAGTTTAGGGGAGGATCCACTTATATTTCTCAAACTGTTGGGATGAAAAAGCTCAACTATTCCAATGCATGAAATGAAAAATATAACATCACTGTTATTTGATGGATTATTTTAAATGAATTGTTGTCACTCAGAATGGAAGTTTGTATACTTGTTCCTATAGCCACGGGAAGAAGGGTGCTGTGGATATTTTATATTTTAACCAAATCTGCTCAAAACCCTGACCTCTATCCTATGCAGTTTCTAGCAAAGGAACGTAAACTGTTGTTTTGAGGGTGAAATTTCATCAACAGGATTGTGTCATCATGGTAACCAATTTTCAACATAGACAAACCTTGTATAAAATATGCTGAATTTGTACTTTTGAAACAACTTCAGATCTTCAATATTATGTCCACTATCAGACAAAAAAGAAACAATAGACTGGGCAGCACCCAGCATATTGGAGGGCAGCACCCGGCCTACTGGAGAGTTGATCTATGTACAGCTATCAATGTGGTGTCCCATTCAGGGTTTTAACCAAGCCCTGCTTATCTTTGATATTTGTCACTAAGTACTACCAATATGGTATCATTAGAATGACTATTGAGAGATCTCTTAATGACTAAATAGATTCACTGTTGCTATCAAAGTCATTCAATTGGGTCAGTTTAAAAGAGAAAATGAAATGTATTTCATAAGTCATATATCATCAATTATACTATTTAGTCCTATATAGCATTTGCAAAGTCATCAACAGCTATTGTTTCAATTCAACACAGGGTTCAACTAAAAATAGACAATAGGCCTAGGATTTCATGCTTTGGTTGATTTCAAATGTAATCTTCAGTTAATATCAATACTGTCATGTTTTGTCTTAGATTGTCTTGTCATTTTGCTTTTCCTTCTGTTCGTTTTCCCCCTGCTGGTCTTTTTAGGTTCGTTCCCCTTTTTCTCTCTCCCTTCCTCTCTCTCTTCTCTCTATCGTTCCGTTCCTGCTCCCAGCTGTTCTTATTCCCCTAATCAATCATTTAGTCTTCCCACACCTGTTCCATATCTTTTTCCCTGATTAGAGTCCCTATTTCTCCCCTTGTTTTCCGTTCCTGCCCGGTCGGATCCTTGTCTATTGTTCACCGTGCTGTGTTTGTGTATCGCCCTGTCGTGTCGTGTTTCCCTCAGATGCTGCGTGGTGAGCAGGTGTCTGAGTCTGCTAAGTTCAAGTGCCTTCCCGAGGCAACCTGCTGTTCAAGATCGAGTCTCCAGTCTGTTCTCGTCATTACGAGTGGAAATTGTGTTTTTTGATTGTATTTTACTTTACTGGATTAAAGATTCTGTTTTCGCCAAGTCGCTTTTGGGTCCTCATTCACCTGCATAACAGAAGGATCCGACCAAGAATGGACCCAGCGACTATGGATTCTCTCTACGCTACTCTCGAGTTCCAGGGAGCGATGCTCGACAGACACGAGCAGGAATTGTCTGCTGCTCGGCATGCCGTTGAGACCCTGGCCGCTCAGGTCTCCGACCTCTCAGGACAGTATCAGAGTCTTCGTCTCGTGTCACCAGCTACTTCCGGTTCTTCCGAGCCTCCGGAACCTAGGGTTAATAACCCACCAGGTTATTCTGGGCAGCCCACTGAGTGCCGCTCCTTTCTCACCCAGTGTGATATAGTGTTCTCTCTCCAACCCAACACATACTCAAGAGAGAGAGCTCGGATTGCCTACGTCATATCACTCCTTACTGGTCGGGCTCGGCAGTGGGGCACAGCTATCTGGGAGGCAAGCGCTGAGTGTACTAACAATTATCTGAACTTTAAAGAGGAGATGATAAGGGTTTTGATCGCTCAGTTTTTGGGAAAGAAGCTTCCTGGTCCCTGTCTTCCCTATGTCAAGGTAATCGATCCATAACGGATTACTCTATAGAGTTTCGCACTCTTGCTGCCTCCAGTAACTGGAACGAGCAGGCGTTGCTCGCTCGTTTTCTGGAGGGACTCCACGCTAAGGTTAAGGATGAGATTCTCTCTCGGGAGGTTCCATCCAGCGTGGATTCTTTGATTGAACTCGCTATTCGCATTGAACGACGGGTAGATCTTCGTCACCGAGCTCATAGAAGAGAGCTCGCGTTAACTGTGTCTCCCCTCTCTCCGACACTACCGTCTTTCCCCACTGACTCAGGTGTTGAGCCCATGCAGCTGGGGGTATTCGCATCTCGACTAAGGAGAGGGAACGGAGAATCACCAACCGCCTCTGTCTCTATTGCGGTTCCGCTGGTCATTTTGTCATTTCATGTCCAGTTAAAGGCCAGAGCTCATCAGTAAGCGGAGGGCGACTGATAAGCGCTACTAGACGGTCCTCTCCGTCAAGTACATGTACTACCTTACCGGTCCATCTACGCTGGACCGGATCGGCAGCTTCCTGCAGTGCATTAATAGACTCTGGGGCAGAGGGCTGTTTTATGGACGAAGCCTGGGCGCGGGAACATGACATTCCTCTCAGACAGTTAGGGAGCCCACGGTCATGTTTGCCTTGGATGGTAGTCCTCTCCCCAGTATATTATATGAAACACTACCTTTAACCCTCACTGTATCTGGTAACCATAGTGAGACCATTTCTTTTTTGATTTTTTGTTCACCTTTTACACCTGTTGTTTTGGGTCATCCCTGGCTAGTGTGTCAAAATCCTTCTTTTGATTGGTCTAGTAATTCTATCCTTTCCTGGAACGTTTCTTGTCATGTGAAGTGTTTAATGTCTGCTATTTCTCCTGTTTGTTCTGTCCCCTCTTCTCAGGAGGAACCTGGTGATTTGACAGGAGTGCCGGAGGAATATCATGGTCTGCGCACGGTCTTCAGTCGGTCCAGAACCAACTCCCTTCCTCCTCACCGGTCGTATGATTGTTGTCCTGATCTCTTCAAGAAGCGTTTTGCATCCGCTCCTATCCTTGTTGCACCTGACGTCACTAAACCGTTTATTGTTGAGGTTGACGCGTCGGGGGTGGGCGTGGGAGCCATTCTGTCCCAGCGCTCCGATACTGACGATGGGGTCCACCCTTGTGCGTATTTTTCTCATCGCCTGTCACCGTCGGAACGTAACTATGATGTGGCTTCTACCGATCCCGAGGGGATCCTTCCTGTTGGGCGTGTTGTCGGGTTGACTGTCTGGGGAATTGAGAGACAGGTTAAGCAAGCACTCACGCACACTGCGTCGCCGCGCGCTTGCCCTAGTAACCTTCTTTTCGTTCCTGTTTCTACTCGTCTGGCTGTTCTTCAGTGGGCTCACTCTGCCAAGTTAGCTGGCCATCCCGGCGTTCGGGGTACGCTTGCTTCTATTCGCCAGCGGTTTTGGTGGCCTACTCAGGAGCGTGACACGCGCCGTTTCGTGGCTGCGTGTTCAGACTGCGCGCAGAAGAAGTCTGGTAATTTTTTTTCTGCTTCTGCTCCTGGTCTTGCTGGGTCTCAGTCTGTTCCCTGCCATCGCATCTCTCCTGTTCTTGTTCCTGCCCTTGCTGTGTCTCAGTCTGTCCCTAGTTGTTACTCTCCTGGCCTGTTTGGTCCTGTTTGCTCTAAAGCTTTCAGTTCTCTACCCGTGTCTCATTTTTTTTTTTTTTTTTAGAGTAGTACCCTAGTTTCCCTTTTTTTTCGTTTTTCCGTTACGGTCCTGAGGAGAGGAGTTGGGTTCTTTCTCGGGACGTGCTGGACCGTTTGTGATCTATGATTTCCTCCGTTGCCGCCAGTGTTCCTCCTCGAGAGCGCCAGGAGGCGCTCGGTGAGTGGGGGGGTACTGTCATGTTTTGTCTTAGATTGTCTTGTCATTTTGCTTTTCCTTCTGTTCGTTTTCCCCCTGCTGGTCTTTTTTAGGTTCGTTCCCTTTTTCTCTCTCCCTTCCTCTCTCTCTTCTCTCTATCGTTCCGTTCCTGCTCCCAGCTGTTCCTATTCCCCTAATCAATCATTTAGTCTTCCCACACCTGTTCCATATCTTTTTCCCTGATTAGAGTCCCTATTTCTCCCCTTGTTTTCCGTTCCTGCCCGGTCGGATCCTTGTCTATTGTTCACCGTGCTGTGTCTATGTATTGCCCTGTCGTGTCGTGTTTCCCTCAAATGCTGCGTGGTGAGCAGGTGTCTGAGTCTGCTACGTTCAAGTGCCTTCCCGAGGCAACCTGCAGTTCTTGATCAAGTCTCCAGTCTGTTCTCGTCATTACGAGTAGTATTATGCCTTTTGATTGTAAAGTTGCTTTACTGGATTAAAGACTCTGTTTTCGCCAAATCGCTTTTGGGTCCTCATTCACCTGCATGACAAATACTGTAGGTTGGATTCTCATCTCCATCTCAACCAAAAATAAAACAAAGAATAGGACTTCTCAAAAAACCATCTGTAGCATCCAAACAGTTTGGCCTATGAACGAATTCCACTCTGTAGAAAGGGGAGACTCTCACAAACACGATGGTGTTCTCTGTTTTGCTCTACAACCCCTACAAGCTCTACAGGATTCGTCTGAAGTCAGTAATGCCAATGTGTGAACCTTCATCTGTAGCTTCGGGACCGTTTGGGCTACAAACTAATATGACCACACTGTAGAAAGGGGAGACTATCACAAGATCACAGGATGTTGTTCTCTGTCTTGCACTACCCCCACAAGTGTCACTGGACTCGTCTAAAAGTAAGCTATACAAATGAATGGAAGTATGGAGGTAGTTTTGTGCCAACAAAAATAAGTGGTTAATATGTGTACAAAAATATATATTTCCTATAACTTCAAAATATAGGACAGACACATCAAAACCTTATTCCTTATGATACATTTTTTTGTTGTTGCTATTTATGAATGTGTTATACAATGATTTTCTATAAGCTATTGTAGTAAAGGCCAAATTCAATATTTATGTTTTTACGCCTAAAGAGGTGCTAAAATTCTAAATAAAATAGGTAAATGGTCCATGGCATGACCTTAAAACGATTCCACATGTCAGCTTAGAACCCCCCCCCCCCCCCCAAAATGGCTTTAACAGACTTTCAAGAATTAACGTGCATTTAAAGTTTGATTAGATTAGTTTTAGTCCTATTCTTTAACTTTTTGGTTGAGCTGGAGACGTAAATCCAACATATAATGTAGACAAACAGGATTTTGAATTGTGTTTGGTTGTCAGTGCAACCAAATATCAACATTTGAAGGAGATGTATCTTCTGCTTAGATAGTGCCACTGACTTAGTCTGGCTTTAATTCCAGTTTTTCTACAAATGAATAATTGATATGTTGGATCCATATCTCCATCTCAACTAAATGACTAAATCAAATCAAACTTTAAATGTTTGATTTGATTTAGTCCTGTTCTTTAACTCCAACATATCAATTATTCATTTGTAGACAAACTGGAATTAAAAACAGACTAAGTCAGTGGCACAAAAGATCCATCTCCTTCAAATGGTAATATTTGGTTGCATTGACAACCGAAGATATTTCAATATCACTTTTGCAATACAGTAAATAGCCTATTAATTTGTTAAGTTAACAAATTATATGCTGGATTCACATCTCCAACTAAACCAAAATGAAAGTTAAAGAATAGGATTAAGCCAGTGGCTCAGATGAAACTATCCAAGCATTATATTTGGTTGCACTGTCAACCAGACACAACTTAATATTACTTTTGTAACACAGTAAATAGCCTAAAGTTAAGACTATCTTACGAGACTCCTGAAACGGTAATCAAATGGCTACCCGGACTATTTGCATTGTGTGCCCCCCACCCCCCGCCTCAACCCCTCTTTTTACGCTGCTGCTACTCTCTGTTTATCATATATGCATAGTCACTTTAACTATACATTCATGTACATACTACCTCAATTGGGCCGACAAACCAGTGCTCCCGCACATTGGCTAACCGGGCTATCTGCATTGTGTCCCACCCACCACCCGCCAACCCCTCTTTTACGCCACTGCTACTCTATGTTCATCATATATGCATGGTCACTTTAACCATATCTACATGTACATACTACCTCAATCAGACTGACTAACAGGTGCCTGTATGTTGCCTCGCTACTTTTATAGCCTGTCTTTTTACTGTTGTTTTATTTCTTTACCTACCTATTTTTCACCAAATACCTTTTTTGCACTATTGGTTAGAGCCTGTAAGTAAGCATTTCACTGTTGTATTCAGCGCACGTGACAAATAAACTTTGATTTGATTTGAAACTAATGTCCCAGTACTTATTCAACCTTAAAATGGGTAACACATCCATGGCAACATTTTGGGGTCACTGTAACTATGAATGTCTTATGTAATCATAGAAAACATGCTCAAGATAGAAAAGACTGGTCAGAGCAAAAATAATTATTTTTACAAAAATCTGTGCCAAACCATTTAGTATATGTTACTTTATGTTCGGTTACATTATTTTCGCTGTTTAGTATAATACAATGGGGCAAAAAAAGTATTTAGTCAGCCACCAATTGTGCAAGTTCTCCCACTTAAAAAGATGAGAGAGGCCTGTAATTTTAATCATAGGTACACTTCAACTATGACAGACAAAATGAGAAACAAAAATCCAGAAAATCACATTGTAGGATTTTTAATGAATTTATTTGCAAATTATGGTTGAAAATAAGTATTTGGATTTTTTTTCTCATTTTGTCTGTCATAGTTGACGTGTACCTATGATGAAAATTACAGGCCTCTCTCATCTTTTTAAGTGGGAGAACTTGCACAATTGGTGGCTGACTAAAGACTTTTTTTGCCCCACTGTATGTTATGTTTGTTATGTTATATAAAACAGTAGGTTACAGTAGTTAAGGAAAACATCTAACAACCCATGCGTTGCTTGTTCGAATCTCATCACAGACAACTTTAACATTTAAGCTAATTACAACTTCTAGCTACTATGCAGCTACTTAGCATGTTAGCTAACCCATTTAGTGTAATATATTATATTCAACTGTTTTAGTATGATATGCTATATTTGACGGCTTTAGTATGATATGCTACGTTAGGTTAGGGGTTAAGTTTAAGGTTAGGAGTTAGGTTAAAGGGTTAGTTGAAAAGTAGATCAAAAGTAGTAAGAAGTTTCAAAATGCTAAAGTTTTCCAGTACGTGATGAGATTCGAATACGCAACCCTTAGGACGTTTGTGTTTGCACTTGATGTAACAGCACAGTGGTTCTAACAGTGATTCTGCCCCATATACAACTATGCTCTGCCCTTCCCCAAGCCAATGACCTATGGGGGTGAATTCATTTTTGTTACTCATTTCATTCCTTTGGACAGACCACACCTCTATTTATTGATTTCAATGACAAAGTCTAGACTAGTTGCTGGCTAATTCACTACGCAAACACCATTGGGGCAGCAGGTAGCCTAGTGGTTAGAGCATTGGACTAGTATCCGAAAGGTTGCTAGATCGAATCTACAAGCTTAAAAATATTTCATTCTGCTCCTGAACAAGGCAGTTAACCCACTGTTCCTAGGCTGTCATTATAATTAAGAAGTTTTTCTTAACTGACTTGCCTAGTTAAATAAAGGTTCAATAAAAAAATTAGTGTATCTGAATAATTTATAGGAAACTGAAAAACAAAGTGAAACACTCTGAGACCATCAAGACCCACGCCTCACCCCATTGGTATAAAGCCTAATAATAATAATACCTTGAAAGTAATAACCTAATAATAAATTATAGTTTTACATAATTATAATGAATCATTAATAAATAATTACAATATCCCACTGGGTACATCACGTTGTTTCCACGTGGAAATGTGGGTAATACTTGGTTGAGACATTGATCAATGACATTTCTACCTTTATTCACCCATTTAAATATTCCCAATGTTTTATCACTATATGTTTTTAGCCATCTAAATGCACAACCAAATTCTAATGGAAAAACAATATCTGATTTTTGGTTTAGTTGTCGTCTAAATGTGTTATCGCTGCGCTAACAACCATTTAAAAGCACAACAAAGTTCAAATGGGAATACAATGTCATATATTTTGTCATTATAGAAAAATGTAATGTATTGTGACTGTTCAAATGGGAATAGAAAGTCAGATATTTTGTAATTATACAAAAACTTAATGTGATATCCTGTGCATCATCTAATAGAACAACAAAATGACCTGGATTGCAGTTGAGATTATATCAAAGTGCAATTGAGCAATGCTGTTTGAGATTCTGTGTAGGTTATTAAAGCAATTGTGAAGGTCTCCACAGACTTGCGACCTTCACATGCTAATCACCCTGGTCTCAGAGCAAAACGTATTATATTTGACAAAAATTGGTGCCACTCCATTTAGTATGATATGTTACTTACGTTAGGTTACATTACATAGCGGTTGTACAATATAATACGAATTGTAGGACATATAGCATCCTACATCTTGATCGCACCAGTTTGCTATGACCCATTTAGTATGATATATTACATTCGACATTCCCCTTCTGAGGAAGGGAAGGACCATCCTCCTCAGTGAAAAAATACTAAATGGTGAAACATTAAAAATTATTATATTAAATATTTTCACATCACCAAATAATTGATTAAAACACACTGTACAGTAGCCTCAACAGAAATATGTACGGTAGCACCACAGTGTTGCTGGAGGACAGCTAGTTTCCGACCTCCTCTGGGTACATTGACTTCAATATAAAACCTAGGAGGCTTGTGGTTCTCAGCCCCTTACATAGATTTACAAAGTAATTAGGACATCCTCCAACCTATCAGAGCTCTTGCAGCATGAACTGACATCCCAATCAAAGGATCAGATAAGTAATCTAGTACTGAAAGTAAAGCTACAATTAGCTAGCGCTGCAGTGCATTACATGTGGTGAGTAGTTGACTCAAAAAGAAAGGCAAAAGTTCAACTGTTTTGAACAAATTAATCTCTTCAAAAATTAAGGAGAAGCAGAGAGAATGAGAGAGAGAGAGAGAGAGATGTTTAGTTTTTTTCTCACTTTCACTTACTTAGCTAGCGAATGCAGCTAGCTAATAGAGCCTACTCAAACACCCAGTTTTAACAGAGAGGGATGCTATGTTACCTAGCTGGCTATGGCTATCCAACACGGGAAGTCAAGGTAAGCTTTCAAAACAAATGTATTTGTCACATGCGCCGAATACAACACCTTACAGTAAAATGCTTACTTAACCAACAAAGCAGTTTTAAGAAAATACCTTAAAAAAGTAATGGATAAAAATAACAATAGCGGGGCTAATTAATGTACGAGGGCACCGGTGTCGAGGTAATTGAGGTAATATGTACATGTAGGTAGAATCATTAAAGTGACTATGCATAGATAATAACAGAGAGTAGAAACAGCATAGGGGGGGGGGGATTCAAATAGCCTGGGTAGCCATTTGATTAGCTGTTCAGGAGTCTTATGGCTTCGGGGTTGAAGCTGTTTAGAAGACTCTTAGGCCTAGACCTGGTGCTCCGGTACCATTTGCCATGCGGTAACAGAGAAAACAGTCTATGACTAGGGTGGCTGGAGTCTTTAGGGCCTTCTTCTGACACCGCCTGGTGTAGAGGTCCTGGATGGCAGGAAGCTTGGCCCAGGTGATGTACTAGGCCGTACGCACTACCCTCTGTAGTGTGGACGCCAAGGAACTTGAAGCTCTCAACCTGTTCCACTACAGCCCCATCGATGAGATTTGGGGCGTGCTCGGTCCTCCTTTTCCTGTAGTCCACAATCATCTCCTTTGTCTTGATCACGTTGAGGGAGAGGTTGTTGTCCTTGCACCACACGTCAGGTCTCTGATCTCCTCCCTACAGGCTGTCTCATCGTTGTCGGTGATCAGGCCTACCTCTGTTGTGTCATCAGCAAACTTAACAGTAGTGTTGGCGTCGTGCCTGGCCGTGCAGTCATGAGTGAACAGGGAGTACAGGAGGGGACTGAGCACGCACCCCTAAGGGGCCCCCGTGTTGAGGATCAGCGTGGCGGATGTGTTGTTACCTACCCTTACCACCTGGGGGCGGCCCGTAAGGGAGTCCAGGATCCAGTTGCAGAGGGAGGTGTTTAGTCCCAGGGTTCTTAGCTTAGTAATGAGCTTTGAGGGCACTATGGTGTTGAACTCTGAGCTGTAGTCAATGAATAGCATTCTCAAATAGGTGTTCCTTTAGTCCAGGTGTGAAAGGGCCTTGTGGAGTGTAATAGAGATTGCATCATCTGTGGATCTGTTGGTGCGGTATGCAAATTGGAGTGGGTCTAGGGTTTCTGGGATAATGGTGTTGATGTGAGCCATGACCAGCCTTTCAAAGCATTTCGTGGCTACAGACGTGAGTGCTATGTGTCGGTAGTCATTTAGGCAGGTTACCTTGGTATTTTTGGGCACAGGGGACTATGGTGGTCTGCTTGAAACACGCAGGCATTACAGACTCAGACAGGGAGAGCTTGAAAATCAGTGAAGACACTTGCCAGTTGGTCAGCGCATACTCGGAGTACATATCCTGATAATCCGTCTGGCCCTGCGTCCTTGTGAATGTTGACCTGTTTAAAGGTCTTACTCACATCGGATACAGAGAGCGTGATCACACAGCCTTCCGGAACAGCTGATGCTCTATTGCATGTTTCAGTGTTACTTGCCTCGAAGTGAGCATAGAGGTTATTTAGCTCGTCTGGTAGGCTCATGTCACAGGGGAGCTCATGGCTGTGCCTCCCTTTGTAGTCTATAATAGTCTGCAAGCCCAGCCACATCCGACGAGCGTCGGAGCCGGTGTAGTATGATTCAATCTTAGTCCTGTATTGACGCTTTGCCTGTTTGATGGTTCGTCAGAGGGCATAGTAGGATTTCTTATAAGCTTCCGTGTTAGAGTCCCGCTCCTTGAAAGCGGCAGCTCTACCCTTTAGCTCAGTGCGAATGTTACCTGTAATCCATGGTTTCTGGTTGGGGTGTGTACGTACAGTCACTGTAGGGACGACGTCCTCGATGCACTTATTGATAAAGCCAGTGACTGATGTGGGGTACACCTGAATGTCATTGGAAGAATCCTGGAACATATTCCAGTCTGTACTAGCAAAACAGTTCTGTAGTTTAGCATCTGCTTCATCTGACCACTTTTTTATGGACCGAGTCACTGGTGCTTCCTGCTTAAATGTTTTGCTTGTAAGCAGGAATCATGAGGATAGAATTATAGTTAGATTTGCCAAATGGAGGGCGAGGGAGAGCTTTGTGCGCGTCTCTGTCTGTGGAGTAAAGGTGGCCTAAAAATTTTTTCTCCAGTTGCACATTTAACATGCTGATAAAAATTAGGTAAAACTGATTTAAGTTTCCCTGCATTAAAGTCCTGGCCACTGGGAGTGTTGCCTCTGGATGAGTGTTTTCCTGTTTGCTTATGGGGGGTAGCTTTTTGAGTGCGGTTTTAGTGCCAGCATCAGTCTGTGGTGGTATGTAGACAGCTACGAAAAATACAGATGAAAACTCTCTAGGTAGATAGTGTGATCTACAGCTTATTATGAGATACTCTACCTCAGGCGAGCAAAACCTCGAGACTTCCTTAGATATCGTGCACCAGCTGTTGTTTACCTATATGCATAGGCCCCCGCCCCGTGTCTTACCAAAGGCTGCTGTTCTATCCTGCCGATAGTGTATAACCTGCCAGCTATATGCTCTTAATGTCGTCGTTCAGCCACGACTCGATGAAACATAAGATATTACAGTTTTTAATGTCTCATTGGTAGGACATTCGGGCTTTCAGTTCATCATATTTATTTTCCAGTGATTTAATAGTTAGCTAGCAGGACGGAAGGCAAAGGTAGATTAGCCACTCGTCGCCTGATCCTCACAAGGCATCCTGATCTTTTTCTGTGAAATCTCAGTGTCCTTCTCCGGCGAATGACGGGGATCTGGGCCTGGTCGGTGTCTGTAGTATATCCCTCCAACTCATTGAAGAAAAAGTCTTCGTCCAATTTGAGGTGAGTAATTGCAATTCTGATGTCCCTCTTTTTGGTCATAAAAGACTGTATCAGTAACATTATGTACAAAACAAGTTATGAACAACGCAAAAAAATAAATAAGCATGGTTGGTTAAGAGCTGATAAGACAGCAGCAATCCCTCCCGGCGCCATGATACTTTTGGTTTTATTAATTTATTGCCACCGAGTCTCGCCAGTGTAACTGCTAAACTGCTTGCTAACTGTACACTGTACTGCATGATTGTAGCGGGTTTACTAATGCTTTAGTTCTAGTAGCTATGTAGACTAGACTTTAGCTAATATGGTGACAACGATGTAGGCTGTGTGTGGCGTTTAGCGGTTGTGATATAATGGTTTGGCTTGGATTTTTTTTTGTTGCCTGGTCATAGACAGCTGATGTGTTTTGCACTGGAGTCCACAAGCAAAGTGAAAAGGTGAGAGGAGAAGAGTGCATTGATGCGAGAAGAAATTATCTAATGATGAAAGGGATCATGCTGTTTGTATGTGGCTGTTACGAATGTGAACTGTTTTTGTTTGTGATCATGAGTGTATTCATTCCGCCGATTCTGTTGAAAACCGTTTCTTAAACGGAATGAAACGGGGATAAACATGCCTGAATTTGTCCAATAGAAACTCTAGTTTGCAACTGTTGGACGAATGACTACACCCTAGATCAGCTACATGCAGGCAAGAATATGCAAGGCGGTATTGAATGTGTCAATGTCTGTCACCTTGATTATTCAAATTTCTCTCAAGCTGTGCACCTACGTTGTAAAATATCGTACATAGGCTAGGTTGTAGCAACCTCATGATGGGTATAGGCAAAATTAAAGTATCATGTAGTAGCCTAAATATATCAATGTTACATTGAGCTGGGTGAATGGAATATGAAAGACAGTCATCCAATATAATGTAATAGAAAAAATCATGCTAATAAAAAATCATCCTCCCGCATGTTAAACAGCAATGGCCACCACTGTTTAATACAGTATGATATGCTATGTTCGACTACTTTAGTATGATATTCGACATTAGGTTAGGGTTAAGGTTAGGGTTAGGGGAAGGGTTAGCTAACTCACTAAGTAGTTGCAAAGTTGCTAATTAGTTAAAATTCTAAAGGTGTCCGTGGTGAGATTTGAACACTCAAACGTCTAGCAACCCGTAAGGTTGCGTGTTCGTATCTCATCATGGACAACTTTAGCAATTTAGCAGATTTGCTACTACTTACTACTTTTATACCTACTTAGCATGTACTTAACAAAATATAATATGTTTTGCACTGAGACCAGGTTGGATAGCATGCAAGGTGGCAGGTCTGTGGAGATCTTCACAATTGTTATAATAATTGGCACAGAATCTCAAACAGCACTGATCACTTGCACTACAGTATGTGCTATTAGATGAAGCACAGTAAAAATAAATACAACATATCTGACATTTTATTCCCATTTGAACTTTGTTGTGATACCACATTTAGATGACAAATAAACCAAAAATCTGATCGTTTTTTTTATTTGAATTTTGTTTTGCTTTTAGATGGTCGAAAGCATATAGTGATAACACATTGGGAATTTAAAATGGGTGAATAGGTTGGTTGAAATGTCATTGATCAACATATCAATCAAATATTACCCACATTTCCACGTCGGGATATTATATTTAATGACTAGTTATTTATTATAATTATGTATTACTATAATGTATTATTAGGTTATTACTTTCAATGTATTATTATTATTATGAGACTGGGGTGGGGTGAGAATGGGTCTTGATGGTCTCAGAGTGCGTTTCACTTCGTTTTTTCGGTCTCCAATGAATTATTCAGATACAAATTATTTTATATGGTGTTTGCGTAGTGAATTAGTCAGCAACTGGGCTAGACTTTGGCATTGAAATCTAGAGGTGTGGCGTGTCCAAAGAAATGAGTAACAAAGATTAACTCACCACCGTACGTCACTGGCCCGGGAGGGGCACGCTGCGCGTGGTGTTACGTCAAGACCAGCACAGTTGCTATAAAGTGAAATGATCATCAACAGACTATTGAAGTCGTCGATGGTCTGGGACTGGTTAGTCAGCTATAGATACTCAACAAGAATAGAGAGGAATTGTTCGGTCGATACACTGACTTGTCTTCACATAAATTCGACTTTAAAATGTTTTATTCAAATTCATGGACCAAGTGCTTGATATACCTTATCTTTATAACAAGTGGAAATTGTGAGTGTGTTTCTAGCCATGGTAACCTGGCTAGATAAGGTTGATATAAGTTTTACCTGAACATGTTTTGCTTAGCTAGCTACATACGTTGCTAACTTGAACTGGCTAACGTAATTCTGCCTGTTTGTGGAGTTGACCTATTTTACTGTATCATATCCTCGCAGCTGAATGTCCCAAACCACAAGTGGAGAGAAATCAAAATGTCGTTCTAACGAATGATGCGCTCCTAAAGAACGATTTTCCGGAGGGCTCGGAAGTATTGTTTCAATGTACCAACGGCTACATGAAAGCGCAAGGATCTGAAAGCATCACCTGCACGAGTGGAGAGTGGAGCACCCTGGAATTAATCTGCAAAAGTAGGCGGCAAAATATTAGCCCCTCTTGTGTCAAGTGCGATTGTTGAGTGTTTACTGTTGGTTGACTGTTTTAATGCTTCCATTACCTCGCTGATTATTAATTTCAGAGAAGGACTGCGGTGCACCCAAGGAGATGCCACATTTGACATATGAGTTTGATAAGGAAGGGACGCTTTTTGGTGCATCAGCAAGAGCAATTTGTGATAAAGGGTGAGTATGCTTCAATATCTGATGTATCATCACAGTATGGGGGAATTATTTTGCACAAGGATTCAATGCAAGACCACCCCTCTCCCCCTCTCACACAAGCTCTCTCCACCTCTAGCTATCAAATTCAGGGATCAAGTTACAGGCAGTGTTATGCCACAGGTTGGAGTGGAAGATCAAGATGTGAAGGTAAATCTTACATATTTCCCATTGACACACCATGGACATCTTAGGCATTGAACTTGTTTGAATGAAGAACACCAATTACTGCTGAACGATTAGTGCTTTTTAGAGTCTGGTTTGCGTTCTATTATTATTTTAGAGACAAATTGTGAACGTTCAATTACCAAAACATTGACTGTAACTACAATTTACAATTGAACAATTTAATAATAATAATAATCCCAGACCTCAAAAGTGGTCTCCTGTATTGGTTGAAGCACTGTTTGCGGACTTAGAAAATCCAAATTACACTACAAAAATATAAACGCAACATAAACGCATGTCTCACGTTTCATGAGCTGAAATAAAAGATCTCAGAAATGTTACATACAAGTGTATTTCTCTTAAATTTTGCCCACAAATTGGTTTACATCCCTGTTAGTGAGCATTTCTCCTTTGCAAAGATCATCCACCAGACAGATATGTCATA